>NW_005282785.1:0-463 GCF_000412655.1 Myotis brandtii
TGGCTTGAAATATAGCCATAATATAAGGAATCATGGTAATCTATAGAATTCAGTGCATTACAAGTTTTATCTTCACACCCTATCAGGCATGAGAACTCCCAGTATCCAGATCTTGATTTCTAGATGCCATTCTTTTAAAAAAGGAACTAGAGGTCTTTAAAGAATGGTTGATTCCAACACTGGGCAGGGAAAATACAAGAAGAGCCCAAAGTATCCTGTCATGTAAGAAAGTAAGGAAATGCTCATAAGAGGATGGAAATGCTAAAAGAACATAGAAACCAAATGGAAGGAATTCCCACTGGCCAGATATAGGACAATTTATGCAACAACAACGAATATAGCAATGGATTATATATAGCTCATAAAATAAATATCCATAGCTCCATAAAGATATAATAAATTGAATAAATAAATAGATGGACAGGAGAGACATCTTTTTCTTACATTACAAATGCAATTAATA
>NW_005282786.1:0-463 GCF_000412655.1 Myotis brandtii
TTTAGAAGGGCTCCTGTGGTGAGGTTGGGCCCACCTGGATCATCTCCCTTTTGCCATACACTCTAAAGTAATCACAGAAGTGCTATCTCATTATATTCACAGATTCCAACTGTCAGCGGTCGACAAGGACAGTACCCTGTCCCACAGTTCTTGTCTTGTTGTAGGAAGGAATTCAAACAAGAGACTACATATGGCAGCAAAAGCAGGTGGATTTATTTGTAGGAAAGAGATACACTCAGATAAGACCTGAGTGGGCAACTCAGCTGGCCAAAACCAAACTGAGCACCCTGAGCAGGCAGCTCAGATGGCTGAGACCAACCGAGTGCACTAATATTTGGGAATTTAGAGGATTTATACCTGTGGGCTGGAATGCCCCTAGGCTGGGAGCAAGTGACCCACTCCCTCATGTCTCAAAAAAAATATTTCTTTAAGCTATAAGGCTCCTGCATCTAGGTGCTATGCC
>NW_005282787.1:0-463 GCF_000412655.1 Myotis brandtii
ATGTGCCCTTGACCAGGAATCGAACCTGTGACCCTTCTGTATGCAGGCCGATGCTCTATCCATTGAGCCACACCAGCCAGGGCAGATTAATCTTAATATTCATATAGGATTCTAAGTCAAGTGTCTCAGTATGTCCCTCAGTCTGACGAGCTGGTTTGAATTGTGGCTGTCAGTTACCACCTATGCTGGCTACTTAACCTCTCTGAGGGTCAGCTTCCTCAACTGTGGCATAGAGTTAATAGTATCTATTCACAGGATGACAATGTGATAATGTAGGTGTTTAGAACATTGTCTGGAAAGTGTCACTATTGACTGAATAGCAGGAAGTGTTGCAGCCACACTGACCCCGGCTGCAATCCTGGCTGTCTCTCGCCAAATGTGTCACCTCGGACCAGTTGATTTTTCCAGACCTCTGTGTCTACATTTGCAAAATGGGGATGATATTAGGGTTGGCAAAATTAAA
>NW_005282788.1:0-463 GCF_000412655.1 Myotis brandtii
AGCTGCTGATCAGGCTCTGCCTCTCTCTCTGGGCCTCCCGCCAGCAGCCTGCTGTAGAGTCGTCCATCTGGTTGTTTAGGTCTTGACGTCCCCTGGCTTTTTATATATTAGGATTAACAAACAATTTTTGGTAGTGTAATAATTTTGAGAATGTTAAAAATGGGATGAAAAATGTTAAAAATGGGATGAAACCTTTTGCATAATTCTGTTTTCAGCTCATATGTTTTGGCGAGCAGGGCTAGAGCTTCTCAGAGCAATGGACCATATTTGGGATCATCAAAGCATTGTGGTTACCTTATGAAAAGCTGTAATCTACTTTTCAATTAAAGGTTTAGTTAATAGAAAGGATATAACCATCAGCTGTAGGACTAAAATTCAAGAATCACCTTAAATATGTGTGCAATACTGTATAGTCAAGTCATAAAACGTGACTTTTTACTATCTTCTTGATACCCTTCAAGAC
>NW_005282789.1:0-463 GCF_000412655.1 Myotis brandtii
TATATAATGGGGATGATACTAGCATCTATTGCTTAGGGTTATTTAAAGATCAAATGAGAGAATAGATGTAAAACACAGGCAGCCCTTGCTTTGCATGGTGGTGCTGTCCTGTAAAAATGACCATGCAAGCTTAAACACTGCAAAGTGGTCTTACTTCTCAATGAGAAAAATCACAATTGTTCGGTGACCTTTAAAATTTGTCAGAATGTTTAAATCTCTCCCTGTTGGCTTTAAATATCTAGGGAAATGAAAAGTTAGCTAACCTAATATTTATTTGTCATTCTGTAATTTAAAACATTAGAAACATGGAGAACAAAATTTTAATTTTTGTGTAAAACTTACCCAGAGCACCTTCTTATTACTGTACAGCGCGAGCAGCTTTTCTGTGCCTTGGCAAGTTGGCAAATTGGCGTACTCCTTTCTAAATTTGGATCAGCTTCCCATATTTTATCCTTCACACTTT
>NW_005282790.1:0-463 GCF_000412655.1 Myotis brandtii
CTTCAGTCTGCAGGCCAACACTCTAACCACTGAGCCACACCAACTAAGGCAAATCAGACACACTTTTAATAACCAAGAGTGTGGAGGAAAAGATTAAAGAATATGTTCAAGATGTCTTTAAGGAATTTGCTACTCAATGCTGCTTAATCACCTAAGGATCTCATTAAAACAACATTTCCAACTCAGTGAGTGTGGGATGGGGCCAGAGATTCTGCATTTCTAACAAGCTCCCGGGGGATGCTTCTGATTCCAGGACCACACTTTGACAGACAAGGCACTATAAAGTAAGGAAGGGAGCTTTAAAAGAGCACAGTTGGCAGCAAGGAATAGAGAAAAAAATACTGGGTTGGAACAGATGAAATATCCATTTTTGTAGGTCAAAAACAGTTGAATATTGGCAACTAAAAAAAATCTTGTCCCGCTGGGGTGGCTCAGTGGTTGAGCATCGACATATGAACCAGGA
>NW_005282791.1:0-463 GCF_000412655.1 Myotis brandtii
GACTGGCTATAAATCAGAGGTTCCAGAACCTCTTCTGTGGGTTTAAATAATTTGCTAAAATCGTTCAAAGAACTCAGAGAAATACTGTATGTTACTGACTAGATCAGTGGTCTATTACAAAAGGATGTAACTCAGGAACAGCCAGATGGGAGAGCAACATAGGCAAGGTCGATGGGAAGGTGTGGAGCTCCATGCCCTCCCCATGCTTGCAGCTCTCCCTGCATCTCCGCATGGTCACCAACTCAGAAACACTCCAAACCATCCTCCTGGGTTTTTACGAGGGTTTCATGACATCGGCAGGATATCAAATCACTGGCCGTTGGTGATTAATTCACCCTGCTCAGGGAAGCGGGTAGCGGGAGGGGGACATACCAAAAGTTCCAGTCCTCTAATCACAAGGTTGGTTTAACTGGCAACCAACCCCCATCCTTAGGTGCTTTCCAAAATTATGTCACTAACATAA
>NW_005282792.1:0-463 GCF_000412655.1 Myotis brandtii
CCTGGAGAAGAATAGAAGAGCCACCCAGTCCAGGCTAGCCTAGATCAGCTGACACTAGAATAAATGTGAGAAACAAATGTTTAGGACAGTGATGTTATGTGGTTGGTTGCTTTGCAGCAATATCGTATCAATATCTAACTAATAAATTATCAATAGCTAAAATATAGATAATTTATTTCCTCAAGGCTTTTTATAATAACACTTGAAAATGTATTAATACATTTGTTTGAATTGAAACATGAAAGCAAGACTATTCTGACATAATATGAGTCTGATATACTTGGGGATCCTTTGCTGATTAGGTTGTAGGGCAGACACTCTCCATATACTTAATAAGTTAATTCTGCAATACCAAATCATTGATAAAAATATTTTTAAGTATATAAGATTAAAAAATTTAATACAAAAATATTAAATTAGCAAGAATGTAATGAGCCCTAACCGGTTTGGCTCAGTGGATAGA
>NW_005282793.1:0-463 GCF_000412655.1 Myotis brandtii
GCTGGTCTAGACGTTCATAAACTTGGGATCTGGAAAGCCTAATTTAATCAAGAGTTTTGCTAAACTTCTTGCCCCCATAACTAATAATCATAATAGTAAACCAGATAAACATGATAAAAACAGACCAATATAATGAGCCTATCACATGCAGGTGACCTTTAATGCGCATCTACTATGTGAAACATATAACTGTTTACTAGCTGGGCTCTCCCCAGCTGTAGTGCTGGACAGGAGCTGTTCAACCCATTTCACAGATGAGGAAACGGAGTGGTTTCCCTTCGGTCTCACAGCTGGTAGGGGGCTCACGCTGGAATAAGAGCCCCGATCTTGTGACTCCTTCCCCCAGCCTACTCACTGTTCCTCACTCCCACCTATTTCCCACCAGACAACAGGAGGTGAGGCTATGAAAGGCAGTCACTCTGGTTCAGTAGAACGACCATCCTGTCGGATGTGATGTTTGTTT
>NW_005282794.1:0-463 GCF_000412655.1 Myotis brandtii
CCAGGGCCCAGGCTGGGGAGGAACCTGCAACCAAAGTACATGCCCTTGGCTGGAATCCAACTCAGGACCCTTTGGTTCACAGGCCAACACTCTATTCACTGAGCCAAACCGGATAGGGCGAGACATTGACTTTTTGATCTGAGGGAAATGGGAGCCACGTTGTTGTGAACAGGGACTTGACATGATCTAGTTAACATTTTAAAAGGACTTATCTGTGTAGAGACTCTAAGGGACAGAGCAGATAGAAGGTCACAATGAGAGTAGGGCCGGGAGATATGTTCAGAGGCTGTTCAAATGTACCTAGAGGAGATGGTGTCTGAGGCCAGAGTGGGGACAGTGAGGCCCGAGGGATGTATTTTGAAGGTCCAACCAATAGGATTTCTGATCAATTTAGAAGAGAAGTATGAGAAAAAGGAAAATGCTGCCAAGATTTTTAGTAAAGGCAACTATCATGGATGATGTG
>NW_005282795.1:0-463 GCF_000412655.1 Myotis brandtii
CCATCACTGCCCAAGAGTCCTGAAAACACAAGAAAATGAGCTCTTTTGTTCAGCTGGTTATGTATTCCAAATCGCACTTGCAGTTGCCATGCCCATTTTGGCCAACCACCTCTGTTCCCAGGAGTGATTGACAGTCAAGTATCTTCCTGTGTCATCCCAATTTTAAGGGGCCTGCATCTATCTTCCTTTTGTTGGATTCTTTTCCTCCCTAGGAGTGTGGAATTGCATCTTCCTGGTGAAACTGTCTAAATGACATGCCTATAATATCTGGCCTTTCCCTTGCTCCTTTCCCATTATTAATAACTTCCTAATTACAACAGTATCAATCACATTGATGGATTTATGGATGTTGAACCATCCTCGCATCCCTAGGATGAATTCCCCTTTGTCATAGTGTATAATCCTTTTAATGTGTTGTTGAGTTTGGTTTGCTAATATTTTGTTGAGAATTTTTGTATCTATG
>NW_005282796.1:0-463 GCF_000412655.1 Myotis brandtii
TTGGTTTCTGGCTCTCAGAGATGGGGTTGGGTTTGGAGAATCATGAAAACAGCCATAGACACAAACACCCATATTATTGTTTAGTAGGAACATATATTCTAAAAAGCAACCATAATTATGACAGCCTGCTTATATATGAACTCCCTCTTTCCCTTATTCATAGCTTTAGTATATTATGTAAATCTCTTTTATTGTAAGCTTCAATAATAAATTATTTTAGTACTGTTTTGAACAAAATTTTAAGAAGACTGCTTTCTACAGAATTGCCAAACTTTATGTAAACAGCATTTTTCCTCTTTTCATATTTTATTATGATTTGTAATGTTTTCTCTCCTCCTACACTCTTTTCCGTACATATGTTCCAAAAGACTCATAAATATACTATGTACATGGAAGTGAGTGACAGGCCTTTCAGGCCACTGTCTGTTAAGGTGCTGGCTAGTCAGGGCAGGCCAGCAATATC
>NW_005282797.1:0-463 GCF_000412655.1 Myotis brandtii
GTCAGTGGCAGTCCTGGGACTGTGGCCTCATGGACCTGTGATCTGATCCCACCCTTCAATATATTCTGGAGACAATCCATAGGTCCTGCAGCTGAGGTCAGCCTCTGGCGCCAACTCAACTCAACAACATGGGGATAAGGAAAACGATGACTGAAGATTGCTCTGCCTTAACAGGCTCTGCCTCTCTGTGTGGGCTCTGTGCCCTTTGTTTAGGCTCAGCTATCTCTCTCTCCATGGGTCTCGAAGCATGGATGTAGGGAGCTTGCCTATAGGGTTTAAGTTTATTTGCTTGACCTAACCACAGAGCTTGGTGAGCCCCAATCGAGTGCTATAGTTTTTTTCTATTAGCTATAGAATATAGAGTGAGACTTCCTTATTCAAATGTAGATAATTTTTATTAGAAAATATTTATTTTTGGTGATAGGTATCCTATAAATAAAAGGCTAATATGCAAATAGACTGA
>NW_005282798.1:0-463 GCF_000412655.1 Myotis brandtii
CTTCACACACCGTTTGAAAATCACCTCAAACCCATTTGCAATGGGAACCGGGTAAAAATAAGCAGTGAGCTGTGATCCAGGGTCCATGACATTGTCCTTCCCAAAGTCGGTTCCACTCGCTAACTGGAATGCGCGCTCCGCCTGCCATGTGACGAGTGGGAAGGAAACACACACGTGGGTGGAGGATTTTTAGGGCTTTGCTGAGAAACCACAATTCAGTTTAGAGTCGAACCTCGTATATAGGACCGATGGGGCAGGAGCACAAGTCAGGACGCTGGGTTTACTGCCCTCACCGGCGCCAGCAGCGTGCGGCGTGGGGGACGCGGCTTCACCTCCCTGCGCTTTGCACCGCTGACATGGAATGCGTGATCCCAAACCCTGCTTAAGGAGGCTACATGGGGTTTCTAAGACTTCCCATGGATGGTGTGGAGGGCTGGAAGGAGACACTGCAGACTGTTCACCT
>NW_005282799.1:0-463 GCF_000412655.1 Myotis brandtii
ACTGTGGAGCAGGGTTTCAGCTGTGTTTTCCTTTATTCAGGCTGTGGCGCAGCATATGTGAAGCAGCAATTCTCAGGGAGTACTGTGTTGTTCATAAAAAGAAAATGATTCAAAATCCTGCACACTCAGGATGGGTTGTGAGCACTTCTGTTTCAGTGTTCAGGAAGCACTGTCATTCTCTGGCCCCACTAATTGTGAGGCTGGGGTTAACTTTGAAATGGTCACCAACACACATGGGAGTTCTTTCCTCACATAAAACCTGAGAGAAACTCAATTTCTGGGAATTTTAAATCAACCCTCTAAGTAGTGTGTGCTCCAGGATAAACATTTCGCCTGAGGCAGTTTGAGGGGGAAGGAATGAAAATGACCCTTCCAAGTTTACCGGCTAGAGCTAGACTATCACATGGAAATGAAGCTGAAGATGAAGAAGAGAGGCAAGTGCGGGCAAAGAAAGAGACCAGAA
>NW_005282800.1:0-463 GCF_000412655.1 Myotis brandtii
GGTTGAGCTTTACTGAGAGAGACACTGTTTCACATACGAAGGCAGGATGGAGATACCCCTCAGGTCTGTGTAGGCAAAGCCCTCCACTTCCTTCCTCCCACCACAGTCCTCGGAGCCAGCCTGAGCCCCCGGCACACAGAGACGGCGAAGAAGGCAAAGGAGACCTAATAGGTAGATCAGACTGTGGCGAGAACTCATGACCCACAGAAAATGCCGCTTGTACAATCACCTCCCTGGTGCTCCCAGAACATACAAACATCCACGAAAAGATAGAGGAGAATTTCTTTTTGAATTAACATCTGAGCTCCT
Organism: Myotis brandtii; assembly: GCF_000412655.1. Taxonomy (NCBI): domain Eukaryota; kingdom Metazoa; phylum Chordata; class Mammalia; order Chiroptera; family Vespertilionidae; genus Myotis; species Myotis brandtii. Next base: position 310 of record NW_005282800.1, read on the forward strand.
TGAATGCACTTATTTATTTACCATGTTATCTGTGACTTCTCAGGCCTCAAATCCCAATTCCAATTCTGTAGTGTGGGGGAAGCCCTACATCTCCCTATGATTCCTATCATTTCCTCAGACTTATTCAGTTGCTCCTTCCTCCCTTATTCCCACG
>NW_005282801.1:0-463 GCF_000412655.1 Myotis brandtii
TTTCATTCTTCGACTCTGATGGACAAAGAGCCCAGGGGAGCCATCCTGCCCAGGGAACACAGCATGTTCCAAAAATCCCATTTCAGTGTGGCTCACCTTTATCAAGTCTTTTCAGAACAACTTGATTTTCTTAAGATTATTCTTTCTGAATTATATTTTCATCCACTTATAAGATTACATTACAAAATTTCAATTGCAACCTTTTAAAACATGGTTGGGAACACAGGACCTGACTCTAGGTAAGCAGACAACACAACTAGTGGAAGAAGTGCCCAGATGTAGTTTGAGAATGCCAACGGCAGGTGTTAAGCTGGCATCAGACATATGCTGTACTGAAGGAGTGGAGACTGCATACATCAATCTGGTGGGTTCCTTAAGTGGAGCTCAGTTAGAGAACCTATTGTATTTAAGTCAGCGGTGGTTGTGTTTGCATAGCCTGGTCTTCCTTTATTCCACTTTGTTT
>NW_005282802.1:0-463 GCF_000412655.1 Myotis brandtii
TCTCTCTCTCTCTCTCTCTCTCTCTCTCTCTTCAATCCTCTATTAAAATCTCATATATTTTTATTTTCTCAAAGAGAAAGATGGGGTTGGTTTCTTGGATATGGGAAGAGCAGTGGGAAAGAGCAGATTGTCAGCTCCATCCTCATTCTCCATATGGGGTATGTAGGAGCATCTGCTCTACAAAACGATGCATATTCCTCACAGATCTCCCTGCCTTGCAAGTAGAGGTTGTATTTTCTCCTCTCTCAGATGTCTGGTCCTTAGATCCTTCTCCCTTTGAATTGTGTGCTTCACACAAGGAACCCGGAATGGACGTTGTTGCCTGTCTGTTTTTAAGAGCTTGGGAGAATCCTGGCCAACTAGCTCGGTTGGTTGGAGCATCATCTCAATATCCTGAGGTTGTGGGTTTGATCCTTGGTCAGGGTATGTAAGGAGACTACCAATGAATGTATAAATAAGTGAT
>NW_005282803.1:0-464 GCF_000412655.1 Myotis brandtii
CTCTGAAATCAATAAAAATTAAAAAAAAAAAAAAAAAAGAAAAACAAACTGAGAATTCCAAGTGACCATATCTCTAAGTATGACATACTAAAATTTCTACTGCTAAACTCTGCCTCTATATGAACTCTAGATTAATTATGCACAGGATTGTAGTTATCAGTTACCAATGAAACAGTACAATTATCCAGAGAAAGCATAAATGTTTTTGAAAAATCTGACTTGAACTGACCTTAAGTTTGACTCATACTATGTCACTTGTCTATTTGGGGACTTAAACATTCTGGCTACTAATTAAAGGTATACTCTGTTTCTTCTCATTACAGCTCCATTAATTTATAGATGAGCTATATGCAGTAAGAGAAAGAAGAGATAGAAAAAAAAAATAGCAGCTAAACAACAGCTTTTATTAAGTGGTAGACCATGCACATACACAAACTTACACAAGTCAGATAAAGAAGTTATTT
>NW_005282804.1:0-464 GCF_000412655.1 Myotis brandtii
TATGTCTGGCTTATTTTACTTAGCATAATGTTTTCAAGGTTAATCCATTGTAGCATGTGCCAGACCTTGATTCCTTTGAAAGGCCGAGTACTATTTCATCATACCTACACACCACATTTTGTTTATCCATTGATCTGTTGATGGACACTTGGCTTGTTTTCACCTTTTGACTCTGTGAATAATGCTGCTATGAACGTTAGCATGCATTTGTTTGAGTTCCTGCTTTTAATTCTTTTGAGTACATACCTAGGAATGGAATTCCTGGGTCAGATGGTAATTCTATGCTTAGCTTTTTTGAGAAATGGCCAAACTACCCTCCACAGAAGTTGTACCATTTTACATTCCCACCAGAAATGTACAAGGTTTCCAATTTTTCCACATTCTCACCAACTGTGTCATTTTCTGTCCTTGTTTGTTGTTTTTAATTATAGGTGTGAAGTTCTGGTTTGCATTTCCCTAATGAT
>NW_005282805.1:0-464 GCF_000412655.1 Myotis brandtii
TCCTAGACACTACTATTCTACTCCCAGGTCTTGTCCCCTTAAAAACTGTAACTGCCCCTTGAGATATGGGAACCACACTGACATCAGCACTGCAAACACTGTGCATTTTTGTGCACAAACAGTATATGGCACACACGTGGCATCCACAGTCGGTGTGTGTGGTTCCGACCTCACTCAACAGCACTGATCGTTATTCCTGAAGACTGTAAGACAGCGGTCCCTGCCATCACACGCATTTCCGGATGGCCTGACTCTGGACGAAGGGCCACACTGTCATCTCTGGAGCTTCTCTCTGTCTTGCCTACACATTCTAGGATGTGTCCAGTTAATTCTAAGACCTTCAGATTCCTGGCTTCCTCAAAAGCATTCATTTCCTCAGAAGTTGAGATAAAGTCACAGCACATCCAAGGGTGTTAGTTAGTGGATTAGAGCATAGGCGAAGGCAAGCACTGGAAACATCCAAG
>NW_005282806.1:0-464 GCF_000412655.1 Myotis brandtii
GTATGAGTGAAATCATATGGTTATTAGCATTTTCTGACTGACTTATTTCGCTTAACATACTATTGTCAAGGTTCATCCATGTTGTCACAGATGTCAGTATTTTATTTTTCTTATGGCTGAGTAGTATTCCAAGGCATATATGTACCGCATATTCTTTATCCAATCCTCTATCAAAGGACACTTTGTTGTCTTCATGGCTTGGACACTGTGAATAATGCTGCAGTGAATATAGGGTTGCACATAGCTTTGCAAATGAATATTTTTGTGGTTTTTGACTAGAATCCAGAAGAGGGATTGCTGAGTAATATGGTAACTCTATTCTTAATTTTTGAGGAACTGACATACTGTTTTCCATAGTGGCTGTAACAGTTTATATTCCCACCAGCAGTGAATGAGGTTTCTTTTTTCTCCACAACCTCTTGTTATTACTTGCCTTATTGATAATAGCCATTCTAACAGGTGTG
>NW_005282807.1:0-464 GCF_000412655.1 Myotis brandtii
CGCTCTATCCACTGAGCCAAACCGGTTAGGCCCTAACCGTTAGGGCCACCTGGAACTCTTCAAGGTCTGTTTCATCTGGGAGAAAGGCACATCTGGTTACTGTGTTTCTGGAAAATGAAAAGGCAGAATAGAAATGTGAAAAGGTTGCAGCATACTGGAAGAACACGTCCATGCCTTACTGCAGAGCGTGAGGATCATGGGGACATGATTGGAGGAAGTGGCAGTCCTGCAGCCGAGGTCTTAATCTCTCCAAAGCCCCACAGAGTGAACAAGCGAGCAAAGGGTCAGAAACAATGACCACGTGTTTATCGTAGGAGTTGGAGAAGACTGGAGCGGGGGCTGTTTTCCCCTCCACTTTAAAGTAATGAGGACCAATTGCTTCCTACACCCGGGGTGTTTTGGAGGAACTGCTGAGGATGGATGAAATTCACTGGATTAAATTCTTGTTCTCAGCTTATCACACC
>NW_005282808.1:0-464 GCF_000412655.1 Myotis brandtii
TTTTTATCTCTCCCACTCCTTCCTCTCTCTGAGATCAATTTAAAAAAGAGAAAGAGAGACAGAGAACTCACAGCAGAGCTGCGCTTTTTAGTACTCAACGGTTATCCAAGCACTGCACCACTTTACTGCTTTCTCCCCGAAAGATCTTGACAATAAAAAGGCATATGTGTCATTAACCTTAACAAAATCATTATGATGCTGGCTCCATGGGCAGGATGTCCTCCCACAGAGAAACAGGACAGTGCTTGAGCTTCCCTATGATGGGCTGAGCTCCATGAATAATTAACATGTCTCTCATTGTTAAAATTCTGCCTTTTACATCTTTTGAGTCCTGTAAATGTATCATCTACTATTAAAATTTAATACATTTAGATATTTGAAGATAGAAACAAACAGCCCCTGTTATTTCTTAGAATTGTGACTCACTCCAGAAGGATGGCCCCATCACTGACACGGGTGTCCCT
>NW_005282809.1:0-464 GCF_000412655.1 Myotis brandtii
TTTTCTCTCTTAACACCATACCCTTTATTTAGTACTGCTTTCGGTAATTTTTTCAGTATTTTATTACAGCTTTCAAACTCAGCATTATAAATGTTGATGTAATAGGAACCTAGGAAACTATCAAATAAATTAGAGGCTAACTCTGAAAGAGGGGCATATATTTCTGAAGAAAGCTCAGATTTCCATGAACAGAGACATATGGAACAAAACAGTATTGTGAAAAATAAATGCCTTAAGATACTTACAAGTTATTTTCAAGTTCATCTCCATTCCTCAACCCTCATATTATTGCACCTTTTTCTTACATTGACAAACTGAGTATTATGAATACATTCATAAATAGCTAAAAATTTCAAATGCAAAATACAAAAATGCTAAAGATCTGTGGTATAATTAAAGTCTAATAAACCTGTAGGATAGGTGAAAAGTACTTTTTAAAAATATATTTTTTATTGATTTCAGAG
>NW_005282810.1:0-464 GCF_000412655.1 Myotis brandtii
AGTCAATGGGGGAGAAAGGAGGCATATGTAATACTTTTAAATTAAAGATATAAAACACCATAACTTCTGTATATAGCAAGATTGACTGTATTCATAAAAAATATTCTTGAAAAACAAAGACAATAAAGGTATTATCAGATAAAATATGAAAACAAAAGCTGAAAGAAATTACCATCAAGAGATCTGCACTACAAGAAATGCTAAATTTCTTCAGACTAAGGGGAAATGACACCAGATAAAAATCTGTATCTTCATGAAGGAACAAAGAATGGCGGAATGGTAAATAGGAGTAGATACAAAATATTCTCACTTCTTAATTTCTTTAAAGAATAATTATTTTTGAAGCACAAATAATTACAATTACAATAATATTTGTAGAAGCAAAAGGTATGACAATAAAAACACAAAGGAGGGAAGAACTGCATGGACGCATAAAAGAACAAAAACCAGATGGGACAAAGAGA
>NW_005282811.1:0-464 GCF_000412655.1 Myotis brandtii
CCTTTTCTTTAAATAAATTCAATTTTTCTTTATTCACTGTCTAAAATTGTTATTTTGCCTGCCTGTGCACCAACGACTTTAACCTTTCAATCACTGTTGATTTTGTTTTAAATAGTAATTTTTTTCCCCTTATTTGGCAAATTCATCTCTTTGTGGCTGCAAATTTTCAGGTTAGCCCTCCTGTCTCAGATCTTCTGTGTCTAAAAGGTTACCTGTGGTTCCTCTCGTCCTTGGCACAGGTGTAAGTGTTGCAGTCTCTGTGTCTGGGAGCGGGTCCCTGTATGTTGGGGTGCGAGGTGGAGAGAGAGGCAGCCTTCTGGGGTCGCTGTGACAGAGGTGTGCTTATTTTACAATGAGGAAATGGTCAGTGATGAGATTTTTACTTCAATGTGAGAATTTGTATATGTACTAGGATCCCTTGTTTTTCAAAATTGTGCCATGTCTTGGCAGAGACTGCTGGGAAC
>NW_005282812.1:0-464 GCF_000412655.1 Myotis brandtii
TTTTTTTCTCTGTGGAATAGGGATGTTGGTTGGCACCTGACATGTTGTATGCCTAGTATGGTAACTGACACATTGGAAGTACTCTTTAAGCATGTCTTTTTGTTTGTTGTAAGCCTTATATTAAAGTATGGATGATAATGCTACATTTAAAAAATAAGCTTAATTTTTTATAACTTCTGAAATGAGTGTGGCTACTTGTCATTGGCTCTTTATCAGTGACGAATGTTCAGAGAGCATTCTGAAACGATGATCAAAGCCATATATCTGTTAGCAATTTCAGGTGCTTCTGGCTCTTGGATTGTTGACTTTAAAATGGGAAAGTTGCTTGAGGCAAGAGATATAAAAACTGAACACTCTGCTCCTTGTGGGTGGAAAGTGGAACAAAAGTTAACAACCTTGTGTGAATACTCAAAAAAAAAAAAGAGATCTTGTACTTTCTTGATTAATGTTTATTTTAGAAGTTT
>NW_005282813.1:0-464 GCF_000412655.1 Myotis brandtii
GTAATTTTGATGTGGTTGTGGGAGGTGGCAAGTACCGCATTTACCTATGCCACCATCTCTGCACTCCAAAATTCACAGTTTTAAAGTGTATAATTCAGCGGGGTTTTGTATATTTAGAAGGTTGTGCAAACATCATTACTATTTAATTTCGGAATTTTTCATCACCCTGTACCCGTTAGCAGTATCTCATCATTCTTTCCTCTGCCCAGTCCCTGGAAACTACTAATCAACTTCTGGTTTATGTGGTTTTGTCTATTTTAGATAAATCATCTGAATGGATGATTTGTAGGCTCCTTTCACTTACTATAATGAATTCAAGGTCTATCCAGGTTGTAACATGAATCAGTATTTCGTTCCTTTTAATGGCTGAATAATATTCCATTGTATGTATGTATATATCACATTTTGCTATTTTGCTTAGCCATCCATTAGTTGATGGACATTTGGTTTGTTTTCTTTTTTTT
>NW_005282814.1:0-464 GCF_000412655.1 Myotis brandtii
GGCTGAGATAGACATCGCGGGGTTTAACTGCCCCCCCGCCCCACCCCCATCAGAAGGCTGCTGCAGCCACTGCTCTCTTCCACTGATGGCCCTGGGTGGGAGGAACTGAGAGTCCCATCAGGACGGGATGAACAAGAGAGAAGTAATAGATCAAAGAAACTAAGGTAGAGGCAACAGCAACAGCTTGCTACTAGCCAAGCTGCTAGAACACTGGAGGTTGCCAGGTGCCTATGGGGTTGCCAGAGTTTGGCCTGGGCAAATCCAGCCCTCGGCCTTTAAAAAAAAAAAAAAAAGAAACAAACAAAACAGCCTGTGAGCTAAGAATGATTTTACAGATGAACATTTGCGATCAATCTGATGAATCCAATGAAGTGAAATGTGATCCAAAAATTCCATTCTCAGTAGTAAACCTGTATAACAAGAAATTACCCCAAATATTGTGATTATATTTAACGTTTTGTCAA
>NW_005282815.1:0-464 GCF_000412655.1 Myotis brandtii
AGTAAAGTCCTCAAGGGCAAGGACTTATTCACTGCTGACCACACTTCAGTGGCTAAAACCTCTTCAATGGTAGGCTAATCAGGACATTGGGCCCTCCTTCTGCCTTGTCCCCTCAGAGTCTTCCCCCAAGACCTATGCCATCCCTCTCTCAAATCAGACTAGTCATCAGTGCCTCACTTACATTAATCAGATGAAAATAATCAGAGCTGAGGACTTAAAACCAGCCTGAGGGAGTAATTACAAAATAGCTTGATTTCATTTACCAGGAGGCATATGTAAATAAGGGAGGCAACTATCATCCCTTTTTACAGATCTGATAAAGACATTACAGGGATTGAGTGCTTTGCTTAAGGTTGCACATATAGAATGTGTCAGGACTGGCACTTAAAGTCAATACCTATCTTTTTTTTTTTTTTTAATCCTTACTCAAGAATATTTTCCCCATTGATTTTTAGAGAGAGTGG
>NW_005282816.1:0-464 GCF_000412655.1 Myotis brandtii
CTTGTTACTCTGGCTTCAACCTCCAGGCTTACCTTGCATTATGTCTTCTCCATCTGTAAGAAAAGAGTCTGAGGGGACCTTTAGGAGTCTTCAGGCTGGGCCCTCTTTGAACCTCCATCATTTCTGATTGACATTCCTCCTGTTCTTCAACACAGCCTCAAATAGCATATTCCCCATGAAATCTTTAATAAAGCTCCAATTGAATTAGCTTACTTTCTTTCTTGAAATAGACTAATTTGTATATAGTTGAATTGATGTATGTTCTTTTGAGCTCTAAGTCACATGGTGACATTTTCTAATTTTGTCCATCTGGGAGATGGGAAGGCAGAACACTCGGGACTCATGGCCTCTGCACCCCTCACACTTTGGGGCCAACTGTGTAGCCAGACACTTCCATTCACTTCTCCAACAGTTGTGAGCACCTCCCTTGCCGGAAGCTGGTCCACCCTTGCTGCTTGACACAG
>NW_005282817.1:0-464 GCF_000412655.1 Myotis brandtii
CTCTTTTTACTTTTTTGACCTTACATTACTCAAATAGTCTTTGTATTCATCATGGTGATGAGGAATAAATCCTTGTGCTAGGTTTCAAGGGTTTTTGAATTTTAAATCTCTTGTTCAGAAAATGGTTTTTATGAGCAAGGCATCTAGATTTGTCCCTGTGTAACACCAAGACTGCTATTCGGATGATAGAGGAGGAAATGGCACCAATGGATGTTTCCTGAGAGACAATATCCCTGAGTTTGAAGATGAGATTCATAGATAGTCCCTACTACTAATACATGCTCATTGTAGAATGTGTGTGGCTACATAATTCTGGAAACTAACTGTTATGAGTTGAATTGTGCTCCCCTGACCTCACCCCAGCCAAAAAGAAGGTATGTTGAAGTCCTAACCACCAGTACTTCAGAATGTGACCTTACTTGGAAATAGGATCTTTACAAATTATAATAAAGCCGTTAGAGTGG
>NW_005282818.1:0-464 GCF_000412655.1 Myotis brandtii
TTTACATATCACGAATCATGTAAAACACAAATACCATGATGATACTCTACCCTAATTCTCCTTGCAAGCCTGGTGTACCCAAGCATAAAATACTATGATTTTTAAAATGTTGTTACTGAAAAGACTGTGCTGCTGTTCTTTCTCAAGAGAATTGTCATTGGCCAAACAAGAGCTATCTCCCACTGGCAAGAACTCTACACCCTGCAGCAAATAGTTCCCTGGGGCACAAAAGGCTGGCCTTTTCACCTCAAACTGGAACCAACTTTGTGGTTCAGTTTGCATTCCAGAGCTCCTTGTGGGTTTGGGCAAAGGTGGACTTTGCAGAGATTACAACCTTGCTTTTTATTATTTTCCTGTCCTATTCAGCTTTTTTCATGTCACTTTTCCCAAGAAGACTCCCAGTAAGTACTTGAACAAGAATTCCCTTCTCAGATTCTGAGTGATGTCTAAAAAATATCCTCTAA
>NW_005282819.1:0-464 GCF_000412655.1 Myotis brandtii
CTGCTGTACCTGGATAAATACTTCTTTACGGTTAAAATTAGAAACCACAAAACTCCTCAATCTTGCCAAATCCTCTAAGGGTCATTCATGTCAATGGCAGATTAGGGTTTAAATTTTCTGACATTTTCAGTTGGTTCCCAATTGTGCTTGAAGCTATTTTTAGGTTCTGAGTTGCAAATTGTTTTGCTTATTTTTATTCTGATTTGTTCAATATATTTCACTGTCAAACTATTTGATATTTTGTATAACAAATACTGGAGGAATGGTGATACAAAGGATGGAAATGATGTATCAAGCCACTGTATACCCTCCATGTTTGAAATTAGTGAAAGTTAAAAACTTCACTCCTGGTGCCTAATACACTTTGTCAGTTACCCCTGACTTCTCTTATGAACTAAGTGTCTGTTGTTCTATAACCTTTCCACAATTGTTTTGGATGCTTTTAAACAAGACTAAATTTTTTT
>NW_005282820.1:0-464 GCF_000412655.1 Myotis brandtii
AAGAATATAGAGATTTATTTGAGAGTGGAAAGAAAGATGGAAAAAATGCCTTTTAAAAGATCAATTCTTCCCCAGGGGATATACACTTAATCTCTTCCCAAGCTGAAGAAGGCAATTTAGTTGTTCATATCTTTATTGACTTAACAAAGCAAACCAGCTTTGTCAAAGACAACTTTCTCTGTGCCTGAGGTGTTTGGTGTCGTGAGGAGTACACTGCAGTGCGACTCCTCTTTCCCAAGACCTTTCTCTTTCTGCTTTAGTGACATGCTGCCCCATATCATCTCTTTCCTTCCCAGATTTTTCATCCAGCAACATGTCCCTCAATCCTGCCTTGGGATTGAGGGTTTTGTTTTTGTGGTGCAATTTATTTAAAATATCTAAGAATAAAAATCTCTGAAATTATGCAGCTGCCTCTGGACACAATTTATTCTGTTTCACGTCAAACCATATTTTCCCAGAAACTT
>NW_005282821.1:0-464 GCF_000412655.1 Myotis brandtii
TTCATGCACCAGGCCTCTAGTATTGTAATAACTGTGTGGTTTCAGGTGGGTACTAGAATTGAGAGGATCACTTCGTAAATTATCTAATTGCCTAACCACTATGCTATATACCTGAGACTAATATAAAATAATACCGAATGTCAACTGTAATTGAAAAATTAAATAAGTTAAAAGAAAAGAGTTCTGGGGAGGAGCGAGAGCCACAAAAGAAAAAAAGTTCTATGTGAGATGTTTTGAATGTGAGATGCCTATTAGACATCCAGGTGGGAGTGGGGATGTCAAGGAGGCAGTTGGATATGAGTCTAGAGCTGGGAGGAGAGAGACACAGATGGACTACAAATCTGGATGTCATCAGTGTAGGATGGGAGGAATCAATTAGAGAAAGGTGGGAGGAAAAATGTTCTAGGCAGAGCTTAGAATTCTTTAGGGTCCCTCCCTGTTTGGAGATTCTGTGCTATTTCCTG
>NW_005282822.1:0-464 GCF_000412655.1 Myotis brandtii
TAAAAATAAATTCAGTGCATTTAAAAAGTTTTGAATTACCATAGCAACTTTAATATATAATATGTGATGTGTTTAAATTAAACTAAATTCACTAAGATTTAAGTACTAAATTTAATGTACCTAAACTAATATAATGATTGTACTTAATATTTCCCTGTCAGAGAATTCCATTGTCTCAAGTTGATGAGCAAATTTCTATTTCTACATCAAGAAATGGTGTCTGGAAGACTAGTAGAGCTTGGCAACTGAGAGGTTTAGGATGACTGAGATTTAGAGGTGACTGGAAAGTCAGAGAAATAAATTGTTATTTGGTTTTATGAATTCTAAATTATGGCTTATTCAGACAACTATAAATGTTTACCAATGCACGTTTTTGCTAAAAATGCAAGGGTAGCCTGGAATGGAAAGGAGCTAAGATTGCAGACTGTAAACTGAAGAGCTGTAACCAGGAAATTAATAATTGT
>NW_005282823.1:0-464 GCF_000412655.1 Myotis brandtii
TTGCACCAGTCCATAGTTCTTCTCCAGTGTGGATATAGAAAAATAAAAGAAGTCTATGTTCCAAAAAATTAATGGTGAATAAGATAAAAGTTACAGAGCTCTTCTTAGAAAATCATGAGATTTGCTGTTGCTTCAGTAATGCAATAACTTTTATTTCTTGTTCATGATGTTTAAAGTAGTAGTAATTGTAAAATGAGGGAAAATACACTGAACTACTTTACTAGGAATAAAATACCTACCAATAAATTATCAAGGAGTATATATTATGGCCTGTCATTCTCTTCAGAAGTCCTTTGTATTAAAATGAGATACTACTAGGAACAAATTGTTTCTTTTCTCACAAGTAAATGAATGACATCTAAAATATCATCTCTGAATCGGTTATACCCTCTTCCATTCCATCAATGGAAGTGAAAACTAACCTCTCTATTGATATATCAAGGAAATAAAATCACTGCCCAAAT
>NW_005282824.1:0-464 GCF_000412655.1 Myotis brandtii
GGGAATCGAACTGTGACCTTCTGGTTCATAGGTCAATCACTGAGCCACACGGCTGGGCCAGAGAGTTTGATTTTAAAGGGAAATAAATATATGGGTGACAGCAACTGGAGAGGCAGAAAAATGCTTTAAGTGAAATCCTTGAAACAGGCTGGTTTGTTTGCCAGGGAGCATGTTAAGGGCCAAATAAATGTTGGCTGAATTTTTATTGAAAAGGAAATTTAGAGAGTTTCAACGGAAATAGATGAGAGTGACCAACAGGTAGAAAAATTAAAATAAGATTATAATCATTTAATTATTTAGCTCAGAAATGGACAACCTAGAAACTAGTAGCAAGAATCATATAATAGCTATGGCAGCAGATTAAGAAAGATGAAAAATAGTCTAGATAAATGAATAGAAATTGAATATGCATATATACATTAATATTTTTATTAATAATCTACACTAATAAAAGAGAAACATGG
>NW_005282825.1:0-464 GCF_000412655.1 Myotis brandtii
TGCCAGGATCTAGAACAACCAACCTAAAATTAAATGGGCTCCTGTTCTTTATTGTTCACGGGCCATGAGCATCTGTCTAAGAGACACTAATTGCTTGCTATTTTAATAAAATGGTATTGGTTCTAATGAGACGGTTTATTTTTAAAAAGTAGAGCGTGTACCAAGATCGGTTTGGGCTGAGGAGAGACGGCCACTTGGGGCCAGGGAGGAGGGGGGACATTTTAAACCGAGAACTCTGTCTTCTTGTGGTTAACAGATTATGTCTCTGTGCTTTACAAATGTGGGAGTCATCCAGGGGCCTCATTTCCAGGATTTCCTCTCTTCCTATGTATGTGACTGACAGGTTTATTCTGCTGAAAGTTCAGAGAACTATAGGCCAAGGTGCAGATTTTTCTAAATACAAAAAGAGCTTACTGTGCAGAACTGGGTCCCATTCAAATGCTCGAACAATGTTTTCAGGGATC
>NW_005282826.1:0-464 GCF_000412655.1 Myotis brandtii
TCCGGCGGCTCCGGAAGTGGGGCGGCGGCGCGCGGGATGCTGGGTAATGTAGTTGTAGTCCCCCCCGCCCCCGACCGCGTGTTATGGGCGCCCCCCTGCGGCCTTGCCGGGTTTTGCACCAACGGACCGGAGGGGTGTGGCTTCGCGGAAACCTAGTGGGAAAGTTAGGAATGGATATGAGTGTGGACTTTTGCAACTGAACCGAGTATAGAAGAGGCCCATGACCAGGGCCTCCGATATGCCCTTCAGATCCCCGCCCATTATGCTCCTTACTTTTCTAACCATAGAGTTTTAAACAGGTTGATATCACAATACTATTTATTATAATTATTATTTCATTTATTTATTAAAACATTTGTTGAGTGCCTACCATATGCTAGGGCTATGTTTTATGCTTAGTGACAATATATGCTTAGTGACAAGGGCAGCGTCCTCTACCCTCGTGGAGAAGACAGATAATAAAT
>NW_005282827.1:0-464 GCF_000412655.1 Myotis brandtii
CACGAGGAAGCCCCCAGCAGGTCAGGCAACCCTACCTGTGATCTTGGCGGTGAAGGGGCTGCCAGGGATGTGCTTGTCATTGTACTTGACCAGAATGCTATAGTCGCCTGGCAGGGTGGGCAGGTAGGTCACGGTGCACGTCCCGTCTTTGTTGTCAATGCAGCTGATTTCGGCCTTTGAGGGCCCCTCGATAGCCAAGTCCAGACCCCCTGTGAATGGGCGCAGGGAGGGAGGGCCATCAGGGAGTGTTCCCTTCTTCCCACACGGACAGCAACTCATCCAGGGCAGCCCTGAGGTCGGGAGCGCCAGACTGGCACAGGCCACGTGAGCCGCGGGCAAGGGGCGTAGGTCAGAACTCAGTGACTATGGCACCACACTCCACCTCTGAGTTCTTCGCTTATGCCCGGTGAAGGGCAGACCAGATGCTGGCCCCGAAGTCACCCCGAAGGTCTCACTGCTCTTCG
>NW_005282828.1:0-464 GCF_000412655.1 Myotis brandtii
AACTTGCATTAAAAAAATGGTGCATACTCCATCATGCCCTAAATAGGGTTATAAGACATTGAAATGGCCTGGCTTAAAGACATGGTCTTTTACAAAACAGCCTTACCTTTTAAAAATCTTATCTTGACAATAGATGATTTAAATATTTTTCATAGCTTCAACAAGATACAATGTTTTCTGAGTGTTGAGTGGGTTTGATGAAACATTAGAATGACAGGTTTTGGACAATCCCTACCAGCATTTTAGCTGATGCTACTTCTGTGAATGATCCTGACAGCTAACGAAAGACACTTTTCTCAGCTCTTGAAATACACTTCTTTCTCTGTCATTTAGCTGAAGACAGCAATGATCATTGCTGGTTATTACCATAACTGATGGCAGAATCCATGTAGAAAGTCAGATCTAACAAAGATCTATTCTGCCCAAGTATTTTGTTCCCCTAACACGTTATTTATTAAGTGCTC
>NW_005282829.1:0-464 GCF_000412655.1 Myotis brandtii
TGAGCTGAAACTCACTTCTGCTACCCTCTGGTTTATTTTGGTCACATTCTCAACTATGGGGACTTTGTGGGCATCTGGCATACTGGGTAAACTTTTCCAGGCTTGCCAGAATATTAGTGGGTATAGAGAAGACTGATAGCTGTCTACTGTTCTCCTTTTGTCTTGGGCAAAAAGAAAGACTACACTTCCCATCCCATCTGGTAGATCGATTAGCTAGTGAAACATGAATGGAAGAAATTTGTACCATTTCCAGGCTGGACCCATGCTTCACCATGTGCTTTCCCCTTGTGCCATCTGAATGTAGATGAGGAGGAGGCACTGGAGGATGGTGGAACCAGAAGTTGGAAAGAGATTGGGGTATTAAATGACTGCATTCAAGTGGTTCCCTTGCCAACCTGAGCAGCTGCCCTGGACTATTATATTTTTAAAAATGTATATTTTTAAAGCAAATTTGAGCATTTTTT
>NW_005282830.1:0-464 GCF_000412655.1 Myotis brandtii
TAATTAGCATATTACACGTTTATTATTATAAATATCCAATCATTTTGACACCATTTGTTGGAAACGTTTTCCTTTCTCTAATGAATTGCCTTTGTACCTTTGTTCAAAATATATCAAATATATATTTCTAAACTCTAAATTTTGCTTTCTAAATTCTTTTCCAATGATCTATTTGTCTATGCCAATATCATTGGCTTAATCCCTATAGCTTTTGAATAAATCTTGAAGTCAGGTACTGTAAGTCATTCAACTTTGCTATCTTTTAAAAACTTGTCTAGATTATTTTAGGTGCTTTGCATTTCTATATGAATTGAGAATCAGTTAATTAATGAATTTCTGTAAAGTCTTGTTAGGTTTTTATTGGGGTTGCATTGAATCTATAGATAAATTTGGGGAGAATTGACACCTTGATAATAGTGACCTTTCAATCTATGAACATAGTATGTCTCTTTATTTACTTAGGT
>NW_005282831.1:0-464 GCF_000412655.1 Myotis brandtii
TTTTTTAAAAATTGGGTTGTCTTTTTGTTTTGGGGCCATAAGAATACTTTTCTGGGTATGAGAACCCTACCAGATATGTGATTTGCAGATATTGTCTCTCCTTCTGAGAACGCCTTTGCACCTTCTTAATATTGTCCTTTGCACAAAAGTTTTAAATTTTGACCAAGTTCATTTTTTTTCTTTTGTTCCTTGTGATTTGGGTGTCATATTTATGAAACTATCATCTAATCCAAGGTCATAAAGGTATGTAACTATATTTCTTTCTAAGAGATGAATGGCTTTAGTGCTTACATTTAGGCCTTTCATCCACTTTGAGTAAATTTTTATATTATATGTAGTATAAGATAGTGGTCCAAATTCATTCTTTTTTTTATGTGAATATCCAGTTATTCCAGCACCACTTGTTGAAAAGGCTATACTTTCTCCATTGAATGGTTTCGGTTGAAATCAATTGGCCATAGGTA
>NW_005282832.1:0-464 GCF_000412655.1 Myotis brandtii
TCTGGGGAGAAAGGTCACCCCAGCCCAGCCTCTAATGCCCCACAGTATCATGTGGTGGTTCCGGGAATGAGCTTGGGGCAGCTCTCCTCCCAGCTCAGCCACTTCTTAGCTGTCACTCAGGCACATTGCTCACCAGGCTGGGCGACAGCACTGCCCTCGCAGCGTTAATCACACCCTCAGCACAACGGGCTGACGAACAGGCCCTCCTCAGCAGGATGGCTTGCAATGATCCCATGAAAAAACATTTGTAAGGACCTTAATTAGGGCTCAATAAGCAGTTTTTTAAACTTTAATTTTAAACGTGCCTTCACCCTCCATGCAGCAGGTCTCCGGAGTTCTGCTCATCTGTACCCATTGGACAACTTATTTCCCCTCCCCTGGCCCCTGGCCATTCTACTCTGTGTTTCTTTGAATTCGATTACTTTCGATTCTTCATATAAATGAAATCATATGGCCCTGGCCAG
>NW_005282833.1:0-464 GCF_000412655.1 Myotis brandtii
CACTAATGAAAATACTGAAACCTGATTGTGTGAAACATCTCAAGCTTAAGGAGGCATGTTATAGGGATCAATTTTAAATTAGTCACTCTAGAACAAATTTCATTATTTTATTCTCCTAGTGGCTTTCTGGATTTCTATTTCTACAAAAATAGTTATTACAATTGTGCTGTATGTCACAAGTGAGTCTCCCCAAAAAACTAGATATGAAAATGAGTCCACATGGTCCGTCCCATAATACTCACATCTCAAGACCTCTTGATAAGTTTACTTCAGGTACATTCCTTGAACAAAGAAGTCCATTCTAATTTGCCTCTCAATAGAAGTTAGCTAAGAATTTTGTCAGTGTTTAAGCTATTGGTTCATAGCCCTAAACCCAGCTTCTATATTCTGCACTGAGATTGTGGGGCAGGGTTGCTGCAGGCATTTCTCTTTGCCAGCTGACTTCCTGTTAGGTTCTGCAATGG
>NW_005282834.1:0-464 GCF_000412655.1 Myotis brandtii
GGGCTTCAGAGTAGAGTTTTTTGTGGTTATAATAATCCAATGGAGGGATCACTTCAGGAATTTTTGGAAGGTGGGTTGCTCTGTAGTAACTATGCTTCAATTGCCATGCAGTTCACCCAGAAATAGTTCAAGTTCTGAATATTTGGTTTGGAACAACTGTTTGATGGATATTCAGTTAAACACTTGGACATGAGCTCTTACCAGAAGGTCAAATCTCTGCCATTTATCTTGGAAGTTTTCTGCAGACATTCTACTCCTCTGTTAACTCTATACACTTCTGTGCTTGGACCCCCAGTGCAGTGACAGACAATGCCAACACAGAAGGCTCTGCTTCAGAAAATATAATCCTGCAGTGGCATGTCTTAAGTTCAGCTTCTTGTCTTTCAAAATTAAGGCTATTCCTCCTTTCAAATGGAAAGTTCTCTTGAATCCTATATAATAAAAGGCTAATATGAAAATTGACT
>NW_005282835.1:0-464 GCF_000412655.1 Myotis brandtii
TTAGATAATAAATTTAATGTTAAGACTAAGACTAGGAATTAGTCTTATCTTTTAGTCTAAAATATTAACTCTTGCACTCAACAAGAGCAACTGCATCACAAAGCCTTAATTCCAAATGTATGTGGAAAGGCAATGCTGTTGAAGTACCGTCAATAAAGCAGATGTTTCACAGTGGTTGTGATTAATTCATGTTCATGTTGCTATCAAGCTCTCGTAGACAACATTTACATTTGCAAGATGGTAGAATTTGAGAAACGGCTTACTGGTATTTTCTTCAGTACAATGGCAAAGAAAGAAGCTAACTGGGCTATGTAAAAACTAAATCAATAGGGATCACACAAACTGGAATACAAGTGATCAAAAATGCATTACATGTATTACACTAAAGAGATTATTTTCGGACAGAACCTGGCTAGAGAACCCAACCATGCTGATCAACTGAACGCAGTCTCCGTGTCATTCCT
>NW_005282836.1:0-464 GCF_000412655.1 Myotis brandtii
AGCTGCTATCTCAAAATGCTGCTTTTGTTAGTGTTTTTGTAAAATGTTTGGCCTTTTGAACTTTGGCCCGGGGTGGTTTCAAGGCAATGGAGGAGTCATATAGAATGGGGAAAAGTGACAAACCGATGAGTGGGTGGGAGGAGCAGCTCAGCATGACAATGGAGTCCCCAGCCTCCTAGCCTCATTCTCCATAATCTTGGGAGGGCCTGGCTTTTAGGGGTGAAGAAGGGGGCTGTCAGTGAATGTCCAGGGGGTTCTGCCTACTTTCTAGTAATTCTTCTGTCCTCCACCCTAAGAGAAAGCAGGGGCTGCCTTTAACTTAAAATGTTAGGTCCAGCCCTGGCCAGTGTGGCTCAGTAGATTGGACATCGTCCCATGCACTCAAAGGTTGCTGGTTCGATTCCCGATTAAGGCACATGCCTGGGTCACAGGCTCGATCCCCAGTAGGTGGCATGCAGAAGGCA
>NW_005282837.1:0-464 GCF_000412655.1 Myotis brandtii
GGGGGACACCTTTTGGTCAGGCCTCCTCTCCACCAGGATTCTCCCTCTACCCTTTCTCTTTGGCACCCTCAGGCCATTGTAGCTTCTTGGAGCCAGGACACACCCAACATCTCCATTCCAGAAGTTACTCCTTTACGTTTCTATATCCACAAGTTCAAGTTCAGTGCTTTCTCCTGAAACAAAGGAACTGGGAGGTCTCAGCGTACTGAGGCTTTTTCCAAGGAGAAGCTGGTTTTGATGGTTTCCTTAGACTCTGAAAATCTTAGGACAGAGTTTCATCAGAGCATGTTCATAAGGGCTTGAGGAATAAATGAGAGGGAGTATGCAGCTGAGCACTGGAAAACGTGAAATCGTGTGTCAAATACCTGTGATCTCTCAGAACTTCCTAACTGCTTCATCTACCCCCCACTTTGTTAGGTCTTCCCCAGGACTGTACCCCCAGTAGCTGGCACAGTGCCTGGCAC
>NW_005282838.1:0-464 GCF_000412655.1 Myotis brandtii
GAATTCATGCATGGGTGGGGTCCCACCGGCCTGGCCCCAATCAGCAGATCTGGCCAGGCCTGTTGGAAGAAGGAGAATGCGGGAGGTTGGCCTGCCCTGATTGGGGCCCAATCAGGGGTGGGGCAAGCTGTGGGGAGGGGCTGCGGGAGATTGGCTGGCCAGCCCCACTCCCTGATTGGGCCTGTTCGCTAGCCACAGTGGGAGTCATAGCAACTGGTCATTCCATTACGGAGTTCCGGTCACTGGCTTTTTATATATATAGACTTTTTATAAAGATTTCATTTTCACTGCATTGTCACAATAACATGCTGCTCTTTTTCTTATACTACAGTATTTTTTTTCTAGAGGAACCATATAGTGAGTTTCAGCTATTTTTAAAATTATAATGTACTTAGAGGGAAAGGGGTGGAGGACTTGGTAAAAAAGGTGAAGGGATTAAGCAATATAAAACAAAACAAAAAAAA
>NW_005282839.1:0-464 GCF_000412655.1 Myotis brandtii
CCCAGCTCTCCCTGTGGGTTCATTGTTTGCATTTTGTGTGCAGGACATGGCAGCCCCACCAAGAAGCTGCCCACCCAGCCCGCCCTGCCCCTGCAGGCCTGCAGCCCGTGGGCTCTGTGGACTTCCTGTCCACCGGCTCTGCTGCCCGGAGGCGTTGGTGGTCAGCAAGCGGCCATGATCAGGAGCTTGACCTCTGAGCTCAGATCGGCTGCCCTGGGTGCTGATAGGACCAGCCTGACTGGGGACAGAGTGGTCAGCGGCTTGGATGGATCCAGCTGGACAGGTTCAGCCACCGAGGACCCCCCGCCGTGCACCCCTCTGGCCCCACGACAGCAAACGTGCCAGCACCTGGGCAAGGTGTCCCTGGTGAAGGGACAACCCCTCACCCACTCATCTGTTTCCTTTGTCTCAAGTCAGAGGGCCTGGAAGCCCAAGCCTGGGACCTGGGACCCTGGGACCCTGGG
>NW_005282840.1:0-464 GCF_000412655.1 Myotis brandtii
CACTGAGCCAAACCGGTTAGGGCAAAGTCCAATCTTATGTTCACTCAAATTATATCTGAGGTTTCAAAATTCAACATCTTTTATCTCTATTTGGTTTATTTTAGAAGATGAGGATATCACAAAGAAAGAGTAATATATTCATGTTCTGAGACTTGTCAGAGAATTCCTGCTTTGGTAAATTAAGATGGGACATGTACAATTCCCAGAGAAGAAGTCAGACTGGTATTAACAATTCTTTAAAATTCTTAGTTCTCTAAGGATAGGAACAAAATTTTCTCAAACCTTTCTTCAAATAGGGCCCTTTTCATATCAAAGGATTAATAATCATCCTTAAATACCTAACATACAGCCATGGACTAATTAGGCCCATTTGGGGTTAGGGCTCTTTAAGATCTCTTATATTTTAAAAATACATCAGATTTGAAATGCCTTGTCAGAACTAGAAAAAAAGAACAAGGACAAAT
>NW_005282841.1:0-464 GCF_000412655.1 Myotis brandtii
TTATTCTGAATCCTTTTTCTGACATATTGCATGCCTCCGTTTCACTTAACTCCTTTTCTGGTGATTTCTCCTTTTCTTTCCTCTGGGGGCTATTCTTCTGTCTCCCCATTTTTGCTCTCTCCAAAGTACCTAGGTGTCGAGTCACATGGGGCTTGTGGCTGCAGCAGTGGGGTTGGTGGCAGGTCGCGTGGTCACGGGCAGCAGCTGCTCCTCGCGCAGTTGTGGGACAGCTGCTCCTCGCATGATTGTGGGGCAGCTGCTCCTCATGAGGTCACAGGATTGCTGCTCATTGGGTGGTAATGGGTGGTGGCTGCTTGTGGGTCGGCTGATCCTCGCATAGTTTTGCTGGCATGGTCGTGGTGCTAGGGCTAAAGGGTCTTGCTGGTGGGAGGGGAGCACACTCTGGAACTCACAGTAACCCTCAGCCAGGGAGTCTGGACTCCCAGTGTCCGTGGGTTGGTAGC
>NW_005282842.1:0-464 GCF_000412655.1 Myotis brandtii
ATAAATAAATAAATAAATAAATAAATAAATAAACTTACTTTCAAAGCTAAGGCAGCTGCTTGTCAATTAAATGAGGTTTTTTTTTTTTATTATTGGCTTTTGGATACTTTCTCAACACAGATTTTCTTCATTAAAATTTCTCCCCATATTCCTATTTCCGAACATGCTTTTGTTAAAAGAAAAAGTAGTAAGAGCAAGCTATTACACTAGTCTGATTCATCGTCCTTTAAATATGTAACCTATGAGCAATACGAAATGGGCTGAAAATAGGTGACGTTCAATTCCATCTCACTTTAATTCTTAAGTGGGATGTTCCAAGTCTTGGTTCTCTCTTTAAAGACATGATATATGGCACAGCCTATAAAGAAAATAAATATTTTAAATGCTGCTGGGTCTGCATGACTTCACAACACTTAACATGTTGCTGTAAAATGTTTCCAACAGCTTAGGAGGAAAAGAACCTG
>NW_005282843.1:0-464 GCF_000412655.1 Myotis brandtii
TTTTTTTAAACAATTAAGTCTGGAATGTATTTGGAGGACAACATGTTTTCCTCTTGAATATGGTTGACACTGTGTTCATCAGACATAAGAAAAAATGCTAAAGAATGCAGTACCTTTTTCTAGGAACTCCAGTCCAAGTTGACAAAATCAAGACCAAGTTTGTATTGCCCATCAGATTCTGGGCTGGATCTCCCCATGGAACCTGCAGCGTCATTGTCTGCAGCTAGATCGGTGCCCCAGTGCCTGGCCATACTAGTTAAGAGGGTGGGTAGGAGGAGGGAGAGACAGATTTCTTCATTCCTGGCTTCCTCCTCCTCCCTCAACCAGGTGCTGTCACACCTCACAGGTGACACACCTCCCATCCTCTGGCACAAGAACTTTCTGGATCTTTGATTCATTTCGACTCCACATGAGTCTCTTTTTATTTTATTTTATTGATTTTACAGAGAAGAAGGGAGAGGGAC
>NW_005282844.1:0-464 GCF_000412655.1 Myotis brandtii
TGCAAAATGGTACAGACACTTTGGAAGACAGTCTGGCCTTAACAAAGACAAAGCAATAATGTAGCATGAATAAAGGCCTATGTGATGTTGATTAATCAATAAATACATGTTGGCTCCCTACTATTTGAATAATTCTATGCTAGGCATAGAAGATGATAGAAATGAAGTTGATTTGCCTCCCAGAAGTAAATCAGGTGATTACAGTAGTGTTTCTGAGAGCAGTCTCTGCAGGCACACCACTTGGCTGTTATCTCAGTTCTATCACTTACTAGCTGTGTGACTTTATGCCAAGCTCCTTATGGATTGTGAGAATTAAATGAGCAGATACATGTAACATACTTAGCACATAATAAAAGCTCAATAAATATTGGCTGCTATTATTGCTGCAAGACTGATTTCAGCAACATAGCTTTCATCAAGAGCTTCCTGACATTCAGGGTGCTGATAAGTTATCCCTTAAATCA
>NW_005282845.1:0-464 GCF_000412655.1 Myotis brandtii
ATCAGACAGCAAGGTAAAGCAACTTAACTTTAAATTGTATCCTGCAGTACTGTGTGATGTGAGGTTGAAAGAGACAATGTTTAAGACAGTAGGACAAATATTTGTTATTAGGAATCCAAAAGCACAACTAAGAGAGGTATAATGATTTGGATTTTATAATTTCTGTCAGAACAAAAACCTTAAAAGTAGCAAATGAGAAACAAATTTGAAAATTTGACTTTGTTTGCATCCATCTGCCCAATTTCATGTGACCCCCCATCCCTGTACTGCACAAGCCTTCAGCATCTGCATGTCATGTGTACTTCCTTGAGCTGGCCATGCTGCACCACCACTGCTTATGTGATGTTTTCCTCCAGTGGAAGATAAAAGCACTTCCTGGTAGATGAAACATGTTGCTAGAACTAAAATGAACAGTTCTGGAGCCTAAGGCTAGAGTCTATTGATGCTTTCATTCACTAAAAAAA
>NW_005282846.1:0-464 GCF_000412655.1 Myotis brandtii
ACATCTCCTGAAAGTAGGCATCCTTGTCTCTCAGGTGACTAGAAATGTCAAGTGTCATTAGCAGAGTGAGTGTGTGGCTATTTATGAGCATTATTGTTACACCCAATAAAAATAGTAACAATAAATTCAGTGCACTGATAAACTAAAGAGAAAAGGGAGCTCTATACAATTCTTACCAGTTCAGTGATCCAGTAATGGGCTCTCCCAACCTCTTCTTCTCTAAAATCTGAGTCTCTCCAAAGCAGGATCACACTGATGCTTTCATCTGGGCCTGTGGTTTCCGTGCCTAGAGATACAGAACAGAGCTGTGTGTCATTTATCTTCAGGGCTGAAACCTAACTTGAGGAGGCCAGGCTGTGGTTAGGTAATTAATAATTGTTTTTATAGTTGTATGTACCAGGCATTTTTCTGATTAAATTTGAAAACTGATTAAAAATTAGACCAAAGTAATAATCACATTTTTT
>NW_005282847.1:0-464 GCF_000412655.1 Myotis brandtii
TGAAATTCTGATATCCAGTTTTATGACTCAAATTTTGTAAAAGTCATCTTGAACAGCTCAAAAGAATTGATTGATGATGCCTGTTACTAGGCACATACCATGTGCCCCAGCACTTTACATGCACTTTCTCTTCTCCATTAGCCATCACTGCCTTTAGAGAAAGTTGATTCTGCTAACAGAATCTTTCGAGGGACACAAAAGCAGCGGGGAGTGGGAAACATATTGGCTAACTAGTTTGTGTATCAGCTCATTGAGGAAGAAAAATGTTTCTGTAAAATATTCTCACCTTTAGATGGTTCTCATTCAATTTGAGAGTCATATATTCTGCATCCAGTTCTTAAATTGTTCTCAGCTTCAGCTGGCTGCTGTGCCTTAGGACATAACCGTGGGAATAGTAGAAACAGCTTAAGCCCAGGGAAGGGCCAGAGGAACTGAACATTCAAGATCAACTTTGCTTATTTTTT
>NW_005282848.1:0-464 GCF_000412655.1 Myotis brandtii
CCACGTTTGTCTAGTGGACCATCTGATCCGGATGCATGGTATACACGTGTGAAACAGAATATTGAAGGTTAGCAATGAAGGCCTTTCATGGAGTTAGCTTATTAGTCACTCTCAGAAAGATGAAATTCTTCTTAATGCAAGGTTAAGGAGACTTAGCTCTGTATATCTGGAGGGAAAAGCGGAATGAAATTTCTAGACATGGAGACCCCTTACGTCAGCTCTTTATAGACACACCTCTCAGGAAATAATTAGTGCAAACATTTTGCTGGGTGGCTGGCATTGTACTAAATACTTGAAATCATTAGCTCATTCATCCCCTCACAACAACCCTAAGTAAGTACTATGATTATCCTCATTTTACAGACGAGAAAACTGAGGGATAGAGAGGTTAAATGACTTGCCCACAGACATCTCATAGGACTGGAATCGAGGCAGTCTGGCCCCAAGGCCCTGCATTCATGATG
>NW_005282849.1:0-464 GCF_000412655.1 Myotis brandtii
TGTCTCATGCTAAAACATTATTGAGCTACATGACAGTTTTACAGATTCATTTTCTATGAGTTGTAGTTAAAGTTTTGTTTATTTTCCCATGAATATGAGGAAGGAGCTGGCACAGAACCTTAGGCCTTAGAGCCCACTTTGGGCCTGCAGCTAATTGGTTTTCTGACCTCAGGCAACCTGTAATCTCTCTGAGCTTTTGTTGCCTCTTAGGACAAATTAGGAACTTGGACTAAGTCAGTGATTTTCCTTGGTTATGCTTACACTCCTGCAACAAGTCCTCCGCTGTCCAAAAGAGAGACAGGAACCAGAAAGTAAATGAAACTCTGAGTAACCAAAAGAGCTGCTACAAAATAAAAACATTAAAAATAGTGCAGTTTATTCAGGGGACATTAAAGCCTTCAAGCAGATTTGTGTATTTGGAGCCAAAGTTTCAAAGTTTGCTTATCTGGTTTCTCAATTACTAA
>NW_005282850.1:0-464 GCF_000412655.1 Myotis brandtii
TGGTGTATTTCCTTGTTCCCCTTGTATCTGAAGGCTACAGCACATGGCTCGCAGTTTAACTACCTTGACCCTCACATATTGTCACGAATATGCACTTATTGGAGGCTTCTGTCACGAATTGGCAGTATTCAACACCAGCCAGAGAATTTTAGAGGGACAGCAAAAGGCATGCTTCTTACCCATTCTTCAGGATCCTCTAAGTTCTCTCACTTTATTAATAGAAATCAGGAGAAAGCAAATACTTAGCACTACATTATCTCGGCTGCCACTCTCTCCTCCAAAGCTGTAATTTAGCTGTGAGCATTATGACCGCAAGGTATGTAGGGGTGGGCGGAAGAGTCCTTTCTGAATATGTAAAGCCCTAGCAGAAAGTGCTATCCTGTTACCCAATGTACTATACTCAAGACATAACTTCATGCATTTCTCCTGGAAATGAGTTCCCAGAAAAGAATTTCTCTTTAGTC
>NW_005282851.1:0-464 GCF_000412655.1 Myotis brandtii
AAAAAGATTTTTATTGTACTCAGTCAAATTAAGACTCATCAGTCTAACATCTCTCCAAATAAAAGCCATGTGCTAACTTTTAAGGGAATCCTCATTTTTTAGACAAAACACTACTAATTCTCAGAGTATTGTGCAGACAGAGACATTAATTCGCATTTATGAGTTTGAATAAACAATTCAATTGATCTCCAACATTCCCAACAGTATTAAAGCAAAATCATATATTAGAACAGAGCACAAGAGCACTAGGAACCAGACAGCTTTCTATGGGTTTTTACAGCTCACAAAGCTCCAGACCATAATTAGTTCCTCTTTCAGTCATATTTTATCCTGGGAACCCAACTTTTACAATTTCTAGGCTTGACATTTTTAAGGTCAAATACTGAAGCCTCAGTTTTTGAAGAAATTATTTCAAGTTCTGTATCTATACAGGGTCAAAATGATTGGTCAACTCCATGAAAATA
>NW_005282852.1:0-464 GCF_000412655.1 Myotis brandtii
ACAGACTATATTGGAATTATGAGTTTATACTTTTCATCCTATTTGGAAACATTTTGGCTATTATTTATGCAAATATGTATTTGTCTCTCCTGGGCTCTCCTTACTAGACTCCAATTACACATGCATTACAACACAATATTGTCTCATAAGTCCACAAGTCACTAATGATGTTAATTATATTTTCAGCATAATTAAAAGTCAAGTAATTAGTCATTTTCTATAATTAATTTGGATATGATTAAATTCTATTGATATGTCTTCAAATTAACTGATACTTATTGTTTCTACTATGCTAATGATGCTATTCGAAAAATGTTTATTTCTGATATTTGGTTCTTTTGTATATCTTCATTTCTCTCCTTATATTTGTTTTATTTAAATCATTGAGCACATTGAAAATCTTTATAGATTTATGCTCTATGAGTTTATGATTATGAATCATGTCCCTATTGGCTATTTTTTAT
>NW_005282853.1:0-464 GCF_000412655.1 Myotis brandtii
GGAGCCTTTGCCCTGATCATGAATCAAACCTCTTGGTTCATGGGTTGTTGCTCAACCATGGAGCCACACCAGCCAGGTTGATGGTGCTTTTTAATGTACTGGAAGAAGTTATCAAGCTGACTAGGTTTAAAAAAATTTTTTTATAAATAGGAATTCAATTAATCAAAAAGGTATTAAATACTCATTATGTTCTCAAGACTGTTCTAGGAACTAAAGAAAATTCTGTTAGAACTATACAACTCAATTGTAAGAAGGAACAATAGATCTCTGCGGCAAAAAAAATCACTGCAATTAAGTAAGGGGTATGGTAAGATGGGCAGACTCAACAAAAGGATTTGAGTAGAGGACATTTGTGAATTTGTGAATGCTAAAGCCCACACTGACCAATCTTCTGAGGTAAGTTCATGCCCTGAGAAGCTCATGGAAAGCTCTGGAGCAGTGGTTCTCAACCTTCCTAATGCCGC
>NW_005282854.1:0-464 GCF_000412655.1 Myotis brandtii
GGCTCAGTTCACGAGCACCATGTCCCCGGGCTCACCCACAGGGTGCACAGGGTAGAACCGCTTGCTTTTTTAAAGCCGAATAACATTCCGTGATGTGTGTGTACGCGTTTTCTTATCCACTTACCCGGCAACAGACAAGTGGGCTGTGACCACATCTTGACTATTGCAAATACTGCTGCAGTGAACACGGGAACATGCAGACCTCTTCGCGATCTCGATTTCGGTCTCCTGGATGGACGGTCGGAAGTGGACTTGCTGGGTCAGAGGGTGGTTTGCTGTGTTTGTAATTTGGGGGGCGGGGGACTCGGCACTAATTTCCATGGTGGCTGCACCACTCTGCCCTCCACCAGCAGTGCACAGAGATCCAGCTTCCTCACCCCCGGCCGACACGCACGCTTCTTGTTGGCAATGTCACCTGAGAGGTGCACCGTGATGGCCCTGTGGTCTCCACCTGCCTGTCCCTG
>NW_005282855.1:0-464 GCF_000412655.1 Myotis brandtii
TGTTTTTCTCAAGCCTATTGTGGTTTGGACAGACAAAGAGGTCTGTTTTCAGAGACCTTCTAAGTGGGGCTAATGCTTCTTATTCACATTCTTCATCCTGTTCTAACCAGGAGGTGTTTCAAGAACTTGATTCAAAATGAGTGCTGTGCATCACAGAATCCAGCATCTGAGCTGGAAAGAATGAGTTTGTTTCTGTCCCTGGTGAAAAAGACCTTCATAGGTCACTTGAGACAAATCACCCGGGAGCCACAATTCTTTCTAACTTACAGGGAAATGCCAGGGCCATGGGTGTGAATTAAACACCCAAGCTTGTCTGGTCACCTATTAGCAATTACAGCCACCAGTGTGTCTTTGTAGAAGGTTAAAAACTGTAGAGTTGAAACTAGCTTCAAGAGAATGTGGTCTTGTATTATTTTACTTTCATTACTGTGTCTTTCAAGAGTTTGAGGTTATGGAGGGAAAAA
>NW_005282856.1:0-464 GCF_000412655.1 Myotis brandtii
TTGGAGCATACACGTGCTAACAATGCTAACAGTGTGGGAATAAGTAGAGTTTGGTGCAGAATGGCAGAAGAGAAAGAAAAAGTGATGCTCTGGTGAAATAGTCAATTGGGAGTCATCCTATAGATGGAATCATTACAGTGCTGGGGGCAGTAACTGAATATTGTACCTCCTGGACTTGTTCTGTATTTACTCCTCTTTTCACTTCTCTGGGTCTTTGTGTTTTACTTTTTAAGAAATTTCCTCAACTTTAGCTTCCTTTTTGCTGATTTTTTTTTGTTCATTTTTGCTCTATTGGTTTACTTTTCAAAAGCTTCTTTTAGGTTGGACATATTTAACCTCTTTGCTCTTTTAAAAATTGACAAAAGAAAAGCTTTGAATAATCAGTTTTGTTTTCCAATGTAATATGTATATTCTTCAGCTTTTTTTATTTTAATTAAATGTATTGGGGTGACATTGGTTAATAA
>NW_005282857.1:0-464 GCF_000412655.1 Myotis brandtii
AGCCCCAGCAGCTCATTTCCCACCCCTGTCAGGCAAAGAGGAGAACTGAGCCCCATAGCCAGGCACCCGCTCTGACCTGCAGAATGCTTAGTGATGGGTCCAGACGGGTCCGAGATGTGGAACGGCCTTAGGAACCTTCTGGTTCAGAGCTGCCACTTACAGATGAGAAAACTAGGCGGGCGGAATGACTGATCTGCCCAGAGGAGTGACTCGTGGCAGAGCTGAGGATTCAGGTCTCCTGATTCTCAGATTCCTCCACTTTGACTTCCCATTAGAATCACCCAGGGAGCTTTTTAAAACCCTGCCCAGCCCCAACCCTGGAGATCTTGGTTTAACTGACCTGGAGTGGGGCTTGGATATGGTATTGTTATAGCCCCACCCCCACCTCCCAATAATGGTCATGTACAGCCAGGCATGAGAGTCCCAAGTGACCATCCTATATAATAAAAGCCTAATATGCAAGT
>NW_005282858.1:0-464 GCF_000412655.1 Myotis brandtii
AAAAAATGGCAGTTTTGCTTCTTTAACATGGAAACCACTTGTTAAGGAGAACCCATTCCTTCCTTTTATCCTAAAACTGTACAGGAAGTTCCCTGAAGTGGTTGAAAGTTAAATGTCCAAATGTCAAAGAACAAATGTATCCCAGATCACCCTTTGCAGGCTCCAGGCCAGTCTCTAACATTTACATATTCAGCCTGTGAGGCACAGTCTCCTGAAACAAGGACAGGCTCAAATGACAAAGAACAGGAGCTCTCAATTTTCCTTGCTCCTTGAAAACAATCTAAATGGAGTCTCAGTAATCCATGCATAACATAGGCGTGTTACCAACTCCATTACTGATCTGACATCTAGTCCTACCTCTGCCCAACCCTCCATGTAGATGAGAAGCACATCAGCTAATTGGAAAACAGGTAGCAGTGAAAAGACCCCTGCCTTGGGCCATAGATCTATGTAGTTCAGCAATC
>NW_005282859.1:0-464 GCF_000412655.1 Myotis brandtii
AGGAATAAAACCTCAATTGAATGGATATAAAGCATAAACAATGACAATGAGTTATATTCTAACTATAGTTAGATCTAAACTGATATATATGTAAAAAAATAAAAAGATGCAAAAGCTAAAAATGCCTACACCTTATTAAATCAAATAATTATTAATAAAATAACTGAGTCAAGTTCCAAAAATAATAATTTGCTATTTTCCTAACTTGGCTCCAAATAATAATTATTATATCCCCAAATATATTTTTGTCTTTTGGGATATACCTAAGAATATGATGTGTTAACTAGAATTATTTTAAAATAATTTAGTCTCTCCACCTGCCCTGAAAAGTAAAGGCTTTGTTTTTACTTTTGTATATGTCTTACCCAGAGGATCATCTATCAATATGCCATACATTTTTGTCAACTCTTATATATGATTCTTGCGTGTCATTTATATGTATATACAGTCACATTCAGAAAAAA
>NW_005282860.1:0-464 GCF_000412655.1 Myotis brandtii
TGTGTGTGTGTGTGTGTGTGTGTGTGTATACCACAATACAGATGGTTAATGACTCTTTTTCAACAAAACAATACATTTTGAATGAAAGAAATAGGAAATTCTTAATCTAAAAAATTAAAATATAGCAGAATTTCTCAATTGAAAGTTGCTACCAACCTTCCAGAGGAAGTTCAGGGTGACCTTTTATTTGAAAAAGTATGCATATTGCCTTAACAGCAACAACAAAAAGTCGGTACAGGCACATTAGAGAACTTTCATTGATTCTGATGTAGCTAACTTGTAAGGCCCAGAAATGAATAAACCAAGAACAAACTTGGGTTT
The DNA here is from genome assembly GCF_000412655.1 of Myotis brandtii. Lineage (NCBI taxonomy): Eukaryota > Metazoa > Chordata > Mammalia > Chiroptera > Vespertilionidae > Myotis > Myotis brandtii. Next base: position 322 of record NW_005282860.1, read on the forward strand.
GGCAGTTTCGCAAGTATGCATTTTAGTGATATAGATTGTCCCTGACATTCCCAGTCCTTGACCCTTCATGATTAAATCAATAAGTATTTATTCAATGACTATTCTGTCTAAAAGAATTTCTGTAGATATTAAATTGAAAAAAA
>NW_005282861.1:0-464 GCF_000412655.1 Myotis brandtii
AGTGATTTTCAGAGGAGTAATACATCACTATTTTTTTAGATTAGTCTTTCACACTCAAGACCTATCCCAGATTAGCAGGTTTTATTTCACAGCTAAGGGCTGAGATCCTAAATGCCTGAAAGTTTATTGGGTGCAGGAGTAAGAATAATTTTTGAATAAAGTGCATCAGGTCACTAGTTACCCAGAGAAAACAAGAGAGGACAGAAGCTAAGAAGGGAGGCCAGATTATACAGTTTTGCTTAGGACTGGCACTGGCTGGAGTGTGCACCCAAGTGGCTAAAAAGTAGGCGAAAAGGGAGTAGAATTGGACCTCTCAGGAAAGAACTTGCAGTTGGCTGGCACGGCTGGCCATCCGTGCTTACTCCCCTCTGCTGTCCCACCTGTTACAGACTAGGCATTCTCAGCTGAGATGATATTGCCCCCAAAGAAGGGATTGTTTTTTAGGGGGAGGGAGCATGAAAAAA
>NW_005282862.1:0-464 GCF_000412655.1 Myotis brandtii
GTGGGCAGGCAAGAGTTTGCATTTTTTGACAAATTCCTAGGAGATGCTGATGCTGCTGGTCCAGGGATCGCACTTTAAGAACCATTAGCAAAGCCTTTGTTTATTATCCACTCATCTGACTGATAGAAGACATCATGGGAGGCCTTTTAGCAACACCGTGGACTCCCAGGGCCTGCATATGGGACACTGAGCATAGGAGAGTTGTGGTAGGATGGGGACCTCTTCCCAACTCAAACCCCAGTGTGTCTGAAATCACCTGCTTGTAAGCCTCTCTGCCCACAAGTGCTCTCCGGTGGTCCATGGCTCAGTTTGTCCCTCCCACAGTGACCAGTCTGAGAGCACGTGGAAGAGAGAACAAAGAGACTGTGCTTGTCCACTGGAAAGCAGACCGGGCTACTCCAAGAACATCCTGACTTGTGTATCTGAGAATGCACAGCATTTGAGTTGTTTATCTGAAAAAAAAA
>NW_005282863.1:0-464 GCF_000412655.1 Myotis brandtii
ATACTACCCAAAACAGTCTATAGATTCAATGTAATTCCTATTAAAATATCATCAATATTTGCTTTATATATTTACTGCTCCTTTACTGGAATGCCTGGAGAGTTTTCAAATAAAAACTACTATGCAGCCCTAGGCTGACTGACCAGCAGAAAAAGCCTGAGGCAGCGTGATGTGTTGGGTGGGGTGGAGTCTCGGGGAGTTAAGGGTGGAGCTAAGGCAGATTCAGATTTGGCCGTTTTGGAGGAGGACTCAACACAGAAACGATGTTAGCTATCTGCACCACATTGAAGGAGAGCTCAACACAGGGACAATGGCAGCTGCCCACCAGTCCTTGCCCTGAAGGCATACTGCTCAGTTTCTCCCTGTATGTCTCTCTCTGGTGCCTCCAGAGCCACTGTCCCTCCATTTAAGCCCAGGGTAAATGCCTGTGAGTGAGAGTCTGTGCTCGGGCCCTTTAAAAGGAC
>NW_005282864.1:0-464 GCF_000412655.1 Myotis brandtii
TGTGGGCTGGGCTGCCTTCCAGTAATCCACCTGCAGCTCCATCAGCTCAGCACCCACACTCTGGCCGGGGGAGGACAGGCCCCCACTCACTGACGACAAGGAAATGAGCTTGTGTGTGGCCTCCCTGGCGGTGGACAGAAGCACATTGGAGCATGAGGGCACCGCTTCAGCTGAGTCTCCTGACGTGGCTGAAATTGGCTCCACTCTTCCAACTTTCACTGCCCCCACAAAGGGAATGAACTTCTGCGAGGACAGCTCGTCCGGGCTCTTCGGCTTCGAGATGAGCATGGCCTCTGCGATGGGCAGCTGGAGGACACAGTTGGCCCCTGTGAGGTACTCTCTGATTTTCAACACAATGTTCTGCACAGCATCCTGGGCCTCCAGGTGGTAGAACAGTTCCCACCAGGCCAGGTCCTGTAAGAGTTTGTGGTAGCGGCAATCCACGGAGCCCAGGTACCTGGCCA
>NW_005282865.1:0-464 GCF_000412655.1 Myotis brandtii
ATAGATAGATAGATTCTATTTAGATACTCAGACATATAATTTCAGTACAGCATAATGCTCTAATGGGGTTTTATGCAAAACACTCTAGGAATGAACAAGATGGAGTGAATAACCAGCTAGGGAGCAGGAAGGGGTGTCTCAGGAGAGAGTCTACAGGGATGACATTGGAGCTGTGTCTTAAAGGACATTGGAGTTCACCGTGCAGATAAAAAGAGGAAGGGCATTCCTGCCTACGAAAACGGCATGAGCACAGGAGACAGGTGTGCAAGTGCAAGGCATGTTTTGAGAATGGCCCGTAGCTCAGTACCAGGGGCCACAGGACACGGGGGAAAGCTGTGGTCAGATGGGACTAGAGGCAGGGTCACCTCCAAAGGAGCTTAAATGATAATTAGAGAAGATCAGATTGTTCTATAGGCAACAGAGAACTTAGAGTGGAAAGATTTGTGGACTGGATACCTGTTTCT
>NW_005282866.1:0-464 GCF_000412655.1 Myotis brandtii
TATGTTCTGAATCAGCAATCCTTCCCCTGCCCACCTGTCTTATCCAACTTCTTCGCAGTTGGTGTGCTGCTGTCTCTTTCTCATATGCTGCTTATCAACCAATCAGTATTGAGAATGAAGGACAGCAAAGCAGTAAAATAATCAGAGACGAAATGAGAGAAGGAAGAGCAGACAGCACAGTTTATACTCAGCAGCTGCTTCCCAGAGGTGGTGTAAGCTGCAGAGGAGTGGGAGTAGCTTGCACATCACCCCCACACCAGCTTTCCTATCTCCCAACGAGGACCCCGTGTTGAAATCCTTTGGGAACCCCTGGCACAGGTGTTCCGTTCACACTTGCCATTCCCTGGGCCGAGGTCAGGCAGCATGGAAATGTCCAGGGCAGAGTTTGTGACATGTCAGGTTTTATTGAAAACTAGAGGCCCGGGCACGAAATCATGCTTGGGTGGGGTCCGGCCGGCCTGCCC
>NW_005282867.1:0-464 GCF_000412655.1 Myotis brandtii
TCTTTGTCTCCCCATTTTGGCTGCTCCTTTGTGTTTGTTTTGCTATTTTAACTTTCTATATTTGTACAGAACTTTATTAATTTCATTTAGGGTTTCAGATTTTTTTTTACATAAAATACTCCTTTATTATTTTAAAAATACCCACTTCCACTCTGTTTTATTATTAATTTTTTGTTGTGCATTTTCTCCCATATTTTGCTTTTATATTTGTCTTTTTTTCTTGGTGAGTATTTTGAGATGTATATCTAGCCTATTAAATTTTACAATGTGGTGCATATAGACAATGGAAGACTACTCAGCCATAAGAAAGTATGAAATACTGCCATTTGTGACACATAGATGGATCTTGGGAATATCATGCTACATGAAATAAGTCAGATAGAAAAAGTTAAGAAGCATATGATTTCACTCATATCTGAGATATAAAACTGAAACTTATAGGTTACCAGAAGGAAGGGGGGGGG
>NW_005282868.1:0-464 GCF_000412655.1 Myotis brandtii
GGCAGGGGCAGCCTCACCAAGTCCAAAAGAATGCAGCTGAGGCAACAGATTGCCAAGAGTCGGGCTGAATCTAAGAGTAAAACTTACGAACTAGAGAATGGACAGGCTGTTTGCCTTGTAAGCAGCGCCTAATAAATATTATGTCTTTAACTCCTGATAAGACTCTGATACTCAACTCTTCCTAAATATTATTTCTCTTCACTTTTAATGATATTCTTTGGTGAGCAAACCTTCAAGGCCGCATTCCATGTTAAGATAAGGTTGAGTTTAGATCCTGTGTCGTCGACTGAAGGCAAAGCTACTGGAAAGAACTGTCCATTTTCAAGGTCTCAGTTGCTCACCTTGCCTGCTCTCCCTCATCTACCCAATCGGGCTCCTGCCTCCATCGTGCTGCGGAAATCACTCTTGCTAAGTCATCAATAGCTTCCGTTCTGCCCCGCAGGCACTTAACACCCACCTTCAGC
>NW_005282869.1:0-464 GCF_000412655.1 Myotis brandtii
AAAAATAAAAAATTCTAAATAGCTTCAAGTAAATTCAGGTCATGTTTTAGTACTAAATGAGTTATGGCAAATTTATGAAAACCACTTTTGGTTTTCAGAACTTTTTTGGATTCTGCAATGTGGATCTGTATGTGTAAAGCACTTAGAAAGTGTCTCATACAGAGAAAGCACAATATGTTAGCTACTATTATTTATAGTAAGTTAGTATTAAAATACATTATATATAGATATATTTGTATTTGTAATTTTCAGGTATATTCCTTGGACAATATGCTACAGATTTAAGTTTATATGTAGGGTTATAAATTCACAAGAATGTACTCTATCAACTATCACATCAGTTTACTTTACAGACTTGTTAGGTGACCTTGTGAAAGTCAGTAAGGTAAATATTCCTATCTTATTCTTTATTTTCTTGAACTAGAAACTATATTTGTCACATCTATCTATATAAAAGCCTAAGC
>NW_005282870.1:0-464 GCF_000412655.1 Myotis brandtii
CACGGCCATCAGTCAACCATGTTTCCTAAACATCCGTTGCATGAAGTCCTCAGCCCCAGGTAAGACCAAACACTCTGTCAGGCCCCAGAATCCGGATGTCAGGAAAGTTTGACATCTCATCACCAAGGACAAGATGACAAATAAAGTTCTGGACAAAAATCAGAGTAGAAAACATGTTTTAAGACTGTTTACCCAGAACTGTTTCCGGAAGCTGAGGAATCACGCATAAGTGCTACGCACTAGAGATTCTCAGACTTGTCCCTCTAGGTCTTGGATGCTAGAGACTGAGGGGCTGTCACTTTAAATTATGCCTTTTAAAATGTACTTTTCTGCTCGGCCAATTCTTTCATTCCTGGACGGAGCCTGTGCTGAGTGACAGCCTGGTGTCAGCCAGGGAGATTCGGAGGAACCAGGCGGAGCCCTGGCCTACGTGCTCACATTTTAATGGGAAAACAGCTGCATCG
>NW_005282871.1:0-464 GCF_000412655.1 Myotis brandtii
TTTTTTTTGGTGAAGGGGCACTTGTGCTTTTGAGAAAAGGAGTTTTGGAGATAGCATGGTGCAGTGTCTGAGCGGGTCTTAGAGACAACATATCCAGAAGCAGGAATGGCAGGGTGGACATCACATACCACTTCTGTGAGATGTTAGGTCCAGCATGACAGGGCATGGTATGAAGGGGCAAGGAATGTGGGTACTTCAGCAGAGTGGCTTTGGCATAATATGTAAAGGGCACAGAGGACTCACAGGAACTAGCTCCAAGGATAATTGGAATATGCTCATATGTCAGCTCAGCAGTACCTGAGCAACCAAAGGGGCCAGGTCAGGACAGGAGACAAAGTAAGTGGCCAACCCACACCATGACTGAAAGGTTTGTCCAGGGATACCTGTGGTCCTAGATACCTTTCTAGAAAAGATTGAGATTTTGTGAATAATGTAAAGTGTGTGTGTGTGTGTGTGTGTGTGTG
>NW_005282872.1:0-464 GCF_000412655.1 Myotis brandtii
AGGGGTGCTGTCCTCACCTGTTTAATAGATGGGGAACTAGAGAAAATTAGATGTTAATGCAAGATGCTACTTTCATTTTGAGGATTCAAGAAGAGTTTGTGTTGGGGTTCCTGAAAATGCCAAGAGTCTCCATGAGCACTCACATTATTATTATCAGCTAACAGTTACTGTTTTCTTTATCACTTTGAATATTAATACATGCACATGTTAAAAGAAAATCAAAGGACTCAAAGTACACAATGAGAAGTCAGTTTCCTTCTTGTTCTCGATTCCGATCACTCAGGGACCTGGCTCTTGGCAGTCCCTGTCCATAGGTGTTCTGTCCACACAAAGGGACACACATGTCTGAAGGTCTCTGCATACACACCGTTCTGTTTGTGTCACAGAACACCATGCCTTAGGGAAACTGCACATGGCTGCTTCATTTGGAGACAGTTCTGTGTTATTTGTCTTATTTCTTTAAT
>NW_005282873.1:0-464 GCF_000412655.1 Myotis brandtii
AGCTGCCTCCTGCACGCCCCCTCCTGGGGATCGAGTCCACAACCTGGCTTGTGCCCCCACCGACTGGGACTCAAACCTGTGACTTCCTGGTTCCTGTGGGTTGACGCCCAACCACTGAGCCACACAGGCCGGGCTGAACTTTTGATATTATTTTTGTTCCTTTTTATTTTACGGTCCCCGGGGTAGATGTGGAATTGGGGAAACTATTGTCCCTCTAGCTCAGGGTTCCTCCTCTTTGTTTTGAAGACTGTCCTGGCTTCGTAGGTTGTGTGGCGGCATCCCTGGCCTCTGTTCACAGGATGCCGGTAGCGTCCGCCCGAAAAGGTCTCCAGATGTTATCAAATGTGCCTTAGGGAACAAAATTGTTCCCCTCATCTCCCCCACCCGTCTCCGCCACCACCAACCCAGCCACCTTGATTTTTTTAAAAAAAAATCTTTAGCCCTGGCCTGTTTGGCTCAGTGGA
>NW_005282874.1:0-464 GCF_000412655.1 Myotis brandtii
GGGTCAGGGTGGAGAGGAGAGGGTGGATGTTGGAGTGGGTTTCTTTATACTTCCTTTAGTAAACATGCAGTTTCCATACACACTTTCCGCACACGATTATCTACTCTGCTTCCCGTGAAAATGCTTAGCACGCCCAGCACCGCCCACACCATTCTCTCCACCTTCTGCACCTGCTCCACCTTCAAGGTATGAGGACCACTCTCCTCTTGAAGAGCACCCGGCCGGAGGCACCTTTCCATGACTGAGTCCCAGTGGCCTGGTTCACGTTATTCATCGCCTCTGTACGTCACGATGCCTCATTGTCTAGTTAGGAAGATGCATGTCTTCTCTTGGCAACGATAAACTCTTTGAGGACAATTACTATTTCTCTTACATGGTATCTCCTCCACAAAATAGTAAGTGATTAGTAAATGTTTTTCAAATCCATGAATAGATGAAGTTAACAGCTACTAATGAGAAAAGAA
>NW_005282875.1:0-464 GCF_000412655.1 Myotis brandtii
TATAAATAAGCAGCTCATTTCAGAACCACTGAATAGAAAGGGTCTGGGAATGCATCTCCAGGAACAAGGTGGGAGTGTATGGAATTGAAACAGCATCTGATATGTCTAAGCACTAGGATATAGATTACTAGATTATGACAGGTCTATGGGAGCATGTAGCAGGAATCAGCAACGGGAACTTAGAAAACTAAACCAAAAAACAAGATCAACTATTAATTCCATACAAATCAGAGAGTTGTCTTGTAAGTAAATAAACTCATTGATCATTGTTTGTCTTACCTTGGCTTGGCAAAGATCAAGACTTTCTTAGTCATAATAATGTAACCACTGAATATTAACCAAGGAGTGGGATGTAACTACTCTGTGAGGAAAGATGGCAAAAACCTAAACCCTATTATCTCTTAATAGTACTAAGTCAATACTGTGCCATGCCAGCACAGCCAGGTTCGGTGAGCCTGAGAGGG
>NW_005282876.1:0-464 GCF_000412655.1 Myotis brandtii
GAGTGCATGAATTTCATGCACCGGGTTTCTAGTAATAGTAATAAGATGGAGGACATTTTTTGAGGTGATGAATAGGTTTAAGGTATAGATTGTGATGATGGTTTCATGGATGTATGCTTATCTCCAAATGCATCAAATTGTATTCATTAATGATGTACGGCTTTTGCATACCCAAAAGACTTACAAGTAAATAAATTATATACTAAAAATGGTAATCAACAAACAAAATCCATCATTTTCTAATTGTTTTTCTACATTGTCTTACTATTGCCTAAGTTTTAAGCTCTGGGGCACCATTCCAGCTTTGGAAGTAATCATCAGAAATTTCTTATGCAGCATTAATTGCTTTTTCTTCTGATTTTTTAAAGGAATACCATCCTTTATCCTCCATCACAAAATATACACTGAGTGGCCAGATTATTATGAACAACCCATCAGTACTTCGTTGGGCCACCTTTTGCCTT
>NW_005282877.1:0-464 GCF_000412655.1 Myotis brandtii
TAATATTGATTGGTATTAATAGGTGACATTGATATAGAATAATTTGATTATGAACTTTTTCACATCAATTGTACATATCTGTATAGTTAAATGTTGATAAAAACAGATGGTGTATTGAGTAAAACTGCTTTAGGTAAAACATGCGATATGGAGTGTAGAGGTTGAAGAAACTCATCTGAGCCAGATCAAGACACCAATATAAAGCAGAAATAAGTGACTTTTTCTAAAATAAAGCATACTGAAACACACCCTTTTTGTGGTGATCAATCTCCCCCAATTAAGATTTGAAATGTTAGCTCCAATTCAGGCCATTCACATTCAGGCCACATAAACTGTTATAGGTTCTCTTCTGTACTGTGAAGGAGATGAAGAAGAAAAAAAAATCAAGGAAGAATGGAAAAGTAAAGAAAATAAAAAGGAGAAATAAAATAATATTGATGGAAAGGAAATTCCACCTATCCCCC
>NW_005282878.1:0-464 GCF_000412655.1 Myotis brandtii
AAAAGACAAAAGCCTCAAAACCACCCTCTGTGAGAGATAGTATTATCACCATTTTATAAGTAAAGAGACCAAGTACTTTGACCACTAAGATCCTACTGTTATCATAATTCTTCCATGTATGGATTCCACCTGCCCACTTCAGATGCAACATTGAAATTCTACCTTATGTGGGAATGTTCAACATCATATGACCTTCAAAGACTGCTGCCTAATCTTGCAGTATAATCTCTTGCTTCTCTCCTAGACCAGTTCTGTAATTCCAAGAACATCAAACAATTTTCCATTTATACACTGTATCAAGTGTTTTATGCAACATACTGCCTCTGGACACCCACTTCCCTCTGTACCAAACACGCTGCCCATTTCTCCCCCATCTGGTAAGTTCCTACATATTGCTCAAGACAACTTGAGCATCCCCTCCTCTACCCAGCCATCACTGACTTTGTCTTTACTCCTTCAGTCCT
>NW_005282879.1:0-464 GCF_000412655.1 Myotis brandtii
TCTCTTCCCTTTTCATTATATTTTCCCCAATTTTTATTATAAGAATATTTAAACATCTTAAAAAGTTGCAAGAATTTTACATTGAACATCTATATACCTGGATTCTACCATTAACATTTTACTTTATTTGCTCCATTTCATACCCAAAACCTATTTTTCCTGTATCATCCATCAATCCCTTTATTCTTGATGCATTTCAAAATAAATTGCAGACATTAGGACACATAATTGCTGATGATTATGAGTCAGTTAGGAGTTTTAGGTGAAATGAGGAGACCCAACAGAGAAGGGACACATTTAAGCAACATCTCTTGCTTTCCTAGATAGCATTCCTAGAAACTAATGTTTCCCTAAATACAGTTAAGGTGTCAGGCTACATGTTTTAAGTTTTAGTTTAAAAGCTAGGTGATGGAATGTAGGCCATTCTTTGAGTCAGTCTGTATCCCAATGATCCTTTCACAATG
>NW_005282880.1:0-464 GCF_000412655.1 Myotis brandtii
GCTCCGCGGCCTGCTCCCACAGTGCCCGGCTCGCGCCTCCCCCGCCTGAAGGGGTTCTGTCTGGAGATCTCAGCAGCGTGGCCTGAACTCGGGAGAAGAAAATGCCAAATAAAGTTACACACAGCCCAGGCCATGACGTCATCCGCGCTCGGACCCCGGCCACCGGTGGAGTCGCCGCGTCGGCTCACGGAGGAGGCCTGGCGTACACGGTTCACGTCACGCGTGTTGACCGTCTCGACGTGGCGGCCTCGACAACTGTCTTCCTTTCTCACAAGGCTTTGGCGTGTGAATGGGTTCGTAAACGGGAGGGTGAATGAGCAAATAAATCAACTTGTTTCCGACTTGGTATTTTTATCTCATCTTGTAAAAAACCTGCCTGATGTAGAAGGAAAAACAGCCATTTCCAATGTGTCATATTTGCAGGAAGTTGGAGACAAGTTTAATACCGTTTCCTGGTAAAACTG
>NW_005282881.1:0-464 GCF_000412655.1 Myotis brandtii
AGAGGAATCATCCAAAGAAGTAGGAGGAAAGCTTGAGGTACCTCCGAAGATAAAAGAAAAAAGTGTTTGAAAATGCAGTATGGTCAAATATTGAATGTTGCTGAAGGATCCCAAAAGATGAGAAAGCAAAAAAAGTGCACCAGATTTGGCATCATGAGAGTAATTGTTGATTTTGAAAAAAGCAGCTTCAGTGTAGTGATGGGGACAGGAGTCAGAAAAATTAAGTTGAGAAAAGAGTAGGAGGTGAAGAAGTGGAAAAAGAGTCAGTAGATAACTAATTTGAGAAGTTTTGCAGCAAAGAAAGGTATTGATATAAGGCAGTTAATACAGAGGAATATCAGATAAAAGGAGGTAGCATAATTAATTTTTGGATTTTTAAAGTGGTGTATTGGTTATCTCCAGTGACAATAATGCTAATTAAAAAAACAGCCAGCCCAGCTGGTGTGGCTCAGTGGTTGAGCATC
>NW_005282882.1:0-464 GCF_000412655.1 Myotis brandtii
AAAGCAATGTTTTTTCTATCTCCAAAGAACCCTATGGCAAGAATGGTCTTTTAAAGAATATTTTAATGTGAAGTAAAACAAGAAAAATATTTTTAAAAAGCAAAATATTTCTACCCTTTAATAATAATTTTGTTAATTTATTAATAATCTATTTATTCAATAGAAATTACATTTGTAATTGTGTTAGTTTCTCATGGCTTCTGTAACAAATTACCACACACTTGGTGTTTTAAAACAACAGAAATTTTTTCCCTTATAGGCACATAAACACATTTGAAACTATCTAAATCCAAGACATTTTCATTTAAAGGCTGAGGTATCATAATAGCCTCCTAAATGCCCTCTCCCCCCAACACCATAACCAGTTTTCCCCTATTTCATTCTATTTTATACCCACCAGTTTAATATTCTTAAAAGATTACCTCATTTATCTAACTTTCCTGCACACACATATTATTTGGCTC
>NW_005282883.1:0-464 GCF_000412655.1 Myotis brandtii
GGGAAGCCCAGCAGGTCCTGGGGCCAGGCGTCACTTGCTAAGGAGCAGTCCAGCCCGCAGCACACGGGGCACCCGGCGGATGGTCAGCGAGACACGGGTGCCACGGACCAGGTGGGCTCCAGGCCATGCCGATGGGCATGCGGCAGCGTTGAGCGGTAGAGAGGCGGTGTCGAGTGGATCTACACAGGCCGCTGCGATGCCATGGAGGAGGTGCGTGTAGGCAGTGCCACGAAGTACCAGGAGGCTGCGGGGTTCCAGCAACAGCGAGGTGGCCGGCCGGGGTGGGGGCCGGGGCTGCGGGGAGTATAAATGGTCAGTGGGTCCCCAAAAGTAGAAGGGTAGAAGAAGTTAGCAGACTTTGAGAGTCAGAGAGCGAGGGTCAGCGTGTCCCCAGAGACAGAGACTGAGGGGCAAGTGTGCGCCTCATTTTGGAGTGAAAATCAGCAGGTCCCAGAGCCAGGGCT
>NW_005282884.1:0-464 GCF_000412655.1 Myotis brandtii
TATGAAAAGTGACTTCAATAGTTTCTAGAGCATGTAACATATACCTATTGAATACCTACAATGTGCAGGGACTGCAGAAGGAGAGAAGCTCCCCGCATTAGGAGCTGTAGGGCATCTATGCACTGTAGGCATTTGACTTGGCTGGAGCCCAGTTCCCCGTTACACTGCATTCCATCCACAGGGTCTCAGCAGGCATCCTTGATTCCCTTTACCCTTTCACAATCAGTTGACACGATCTGCCTCAGAAGAAAATATGAAGGGGAGGGTGTGTTCAAGCAGGGTCAGATGGTCCTTAGCTCAGTCCCACTGTGATCATCTTCAGGCCCTGGCATTGTGCCATTCCCGCACAGTGACCTGAGATTAACTGAACACCTTCTTCATTGGGCCTGATGAATTTGTGTCCACATTTTAACATTTTCCTGATGACCAAAACATATTTATATTTCTTTATAAAACCAAGTATG
>NW_005282885.1:0-464 GCF_000412655.1 Myotis brandtii
TTGAAGGGTTTCTGTGTTTTTCTGGGGTCTTTGTGGAGAGACACCTCCCTTTCATGTGTTACTAATTCACCAAATCCTAGATATGAAAGGGGCCTTAGACATCTTTTTAGGTTAAATTCCCATCAGCCTATATTGCAAGAATCTTTCCTATTATATTCTTAGGAGATGAAAATATAGCAGTCTTCAAAACGATAAAGACAGAGATCTCCAAGACGTCTTTCTTTCAGAGGAACATTACCTGGCTCCGTGGCCTACTCTTCATATGATATGATTGTTGTTCAAAGTGGAGGTATCTAACACAGCCTTAGAAGGGAGTCAAGACTGCTCAACTAATTACCATCGCAAAAAGCTCCATCAAGAGAAGTCAGCCTGTGATTGTCACCACTGTGTGCCAGAGTGGGCACATCAGGACATAGGTGCCCAATCAATGCTCATTGGATAAATTAGTGAGTGGTTGAGATCAT
>NW_005282886.1:0-464 GCF_000412655.1 Myotis brandtii
AAAAAAAAAAAAAGAAAAACAGTAACAAAAAACTACAAACATATTTTGGGTGAAAAGGAAAGGTGAAAAGTAAAAAGGATAAGGAATGAAAACATGGAACTATGTGAAGTTATAAGTCCCATTAAACATAGTCCAAAACCATGGGGATGAATCCTCTCCATGAGCCCTGCCAATGGAAAGAGTTAAAGGAAATGAACAGCTAAAATGAACAGCTCCTGCCCTGTAGGAAATCACCTGTATACTCACAGATACTGGAGAGATGCGAAGTTTGACCAAAACGTCTGGAGTCGGTCCAGGATCTCTTTAGCCCATTTGATATTTCCTGAGGTAAATGGCATGTTCTTGTGAAGAACCACATTTCCACATTCAATCTGCAAATTGTTATTTTGGTGAAAAGGAAGGGAGGGGACATTTAATCAGAATGCATTCCAACCTTGTAAGCAATTATTCATTTTGGCACTTTT
>NW_005282887.1:0-464 GCF_000412655.1 Myotis brandtii
CTCTGTTCTCCACTTTGCAGCCAGATGCTCACCTAAAAATGCAAGCCTGACCAAGACACCTCATCAGCTTCATTACTGACTGCTTCCTGGGATCAGCGCCCTCTACTGCCCCCAACTCCCTGCTGCCACCCACCTTATGTGTCAGCCTCACTGCCCTCTGAGCTCACAAGGGCCTTTTGTGCCCCTGGGCCTTTGCATATGCGCTACCCACCTCTATCTGGAAAACTCTACCCCTCCTTTCAAGACCCAGCACAAATGCTGCCTCCTCCGAAAAGGTGTGGCTGGCAGGTCACAATTGCTTATATCTCTGTCTTCCTTAACAACATCTTTTGCTTTTTTGCATTTATCATGCAAATCACACATAGTTTCTCAAGGCCTTTTGGCCAAGATCAAGTGTATCATGCAAATTACTTTATTCACTTGTCCAAATGGAAGAGGTAAATTGAATTATTGGTCCATAATTC
>NW_005282888.1:0-464 GCF_000412655.1 Myotis brandtii
CAGAAAACATGGAATTGTATGCATGGGTCTCTTTCTCTGTATCTCATTAGAGCAGTTTCTCTTCACCTCTTGTTCTTCCTCTTTGTCTCTCTATTGTGTGTCCGCTTGAAAGAAGTCTCATCTGAAGGACAAGAGTTGCACAAGAAACCCTACTGAGACTCTTGCCATTGGCCAGGATGCCATAGTGCTTAGAAAGAAAAATAGCTTCACAATCAGTTTCCTATGGATCCTCTGGAATTATGGCTGTGGGAGGAAAAAGAGGGAAGTTCAAAGACTTTAGCCATAGACTCTGATAAAACATAAATTCCTATATTACAGAAAAAATAGACTAAAACACAGTGTGACCCTGGTTTTTATCATATTTACAAGAACAAGAAGCACACATTCATGTTTGGATGGCATAACTACAAAAAGGGAAGACATAAGAAGGATTTTAAAATCCTGACTCATAGGAAAAGCTTTTA
>NW_005282889.1:0-464 GCF_000412655.1 Myotis brandtii
AGGCTTACCTGGAGGTGAACTCTCCCAGAAAGCTAGGAAACAAAAGCAGACAGGGCTGTGGTGACTGCCCACCATGTAGCATGGCCTCATTTCCCATTACTTAGAGGAGGGACGTGTCCCAGTCCTGTCCTTCACTCACAACTTTTAGGACGTTTGTGTCCCTGAATATTCAACCCCACTATTCCTCTCCATTTGTGATTTCTCAAGTGGATTGGTTCAAATGAGGAGGCACTTAGGTTCAAGCCCTACTGTTTAAGAGTAAACCACAGATCAGAATTTCTCTCTTGGCCACAAAGATTATTGTAAGAGAAACTCTACTCTGCTTTACATACTCTTTGAGAAAATGAAAGGAAACACTGTACATCTTGAAAAACACACAACGAACACAAACACTGTTAAAAAAATTTGCAAAATCAACTTATGTTCTACTTTGTTGTCCCAACCAAAATTTGGGCAACTCTTTA
>NW_005282890.1:0-464 GCF_000412655.1 Myotis brandtii
CCAGTCCTAGGGACCCTACCCATGCATGAATTTCATGGACTGGGTCTCTAGTAAGATATAATTAAACAATACCCTTGGGAATGCATATATAAATTGCTATAAGAAAGTTGAGACTTGATACATAATAATTGTAAAATATTTGCATTTATTTTCATAAACTCCACAAAGATGGTATCAAATGACCTTTCATGTTAGTAGACACTGCTTGCAACATGGAGAATATTTCTGTTTGAAAATTTCCTCTAGGTTACAATGACTTAAAGTTTTCACTTGCGAAACTCATTGAAGGTGAAGTAATTAACTCATAAAAACTTTCTCTTTATAAATAATATAACTTGAATTCTACATGAAATAAATAAATTAAGGGAATAACAGAAAACATACTAATAGCAAGTTATTTCTCTATTTTACACAAAACAAAACTACTTGTCTTTATAAAAAAATAGTTGTGTGTGTGGTTTTTT
>NW_005282891.1:0-464 GCF_000412655.1 Myotis brandtii
CGATGCTGGCCAAGGCTTTTAGGCCTTTATGGGCACATATGACTTAGGGCATAATGGAGAAACATACTATAAAAAAGTTATACTGTAGTTTTTAAATATTGTGATACATAAGATCCTCCTAATAAAGTTCTGAAAATAGCCAGGTAAACTGGTGAAAAAAGGCTTTCTGTTGTCTAAATCAGGTACACATTTTCTAAGGAATCTCTCATGCCTAGGATTTATTCAGGTCCTTATCAGATTTGTCCACACATTCATCTGAGCCTCTGAGAAAGAAGAATCTGAAAATGAAAACAATTTCAGAATGTTATTATTGTAGTGTTTGTGACAGAGCAGATATCCTGAGGTTAGTTAGAAATGACAAGGTGAAGAATACACAGACAAAACCCCCATAGCACATGTTTTCTTCATGGACAAAGTGGGTTATTTATCATGACGATATACTCATCTCATTCAAGAAAAAAAAA
>NW_005282892.1:0-464 GCF_000412655.1 Myotis brandtii
AAAACAAGGAGGAAGTGGTTTGCTCCTCCAGATCCCCTCTTTAGCCTCCTCCCCATGCCACTTCATCTCCTGGGGGGGCTGACCTCCGGTCTCTGGCTTCCCGTGGGGTCAGGCCATGGGAGGCAGCAGGAGTCAGGAGGGTGAGGGGAGGGAGCGGAGGTCTCTGCTCCCCGGCGCCGCCCTGCAGCGTTTATGTGGCCCCAGATCGGACTCCGCCTCTGACCAGGTGCTGGCTCCCTAGCGCTTTGTCCTTCTGGAACCTAGTAACTGCCCACCCCCACAGCCCGTCTCTCAGGGCTGCGGCTGCACCCCCACTTGGCGAATAGGCCCTTTGTCTATGAACTCTTCTTGGACATTCCTGGAATTATCTGATTTCAGAGCTGCCACCTGCATCCCCATGAGGCGGGTGGAGGCAGCTGCTCTGTCCTGCTTGGCACAGACGAGGAGGCCAACGCTGAGACAGG
>NW_005282893.1:0-464 GCF_000412655.1 Myotis brandtii
TGCAGCTCAGCCACCCTCCCTACTAGGCCCTGGGCCTCACAGGTGCTTTTCCTCTGCGGCAATCCAAGGCCCTCAGACTTTCACAGTAGACTCGATGGTTGGCTGACTTAAAAGCATCTTATTTAGTTTTTTCCCCAGGCTTCCAAAGCAGTTAAGGAAAGCTGGCCAAACCCAGCCTTTATCATCGCCCTGTACTGGTCAAGCGCCACAGGTGCTACATGATCCGGCTCTGGCCCACCTGCACCTGTAGTGACAATAACCTGCTGCCCTGCCTGCAGGGCGACTGCACCCTGCCCACCAGCAGTGCCTTCGGTTCCCCTGATGCCGTGATGTCTTGGTGGCAAGAAACAACACAAATGTATTACCTGACAGTTCTGTGGGATGGAAGCCCAGCAGGAGCCTCATTGCGCTGAAATGTGTGAGGTCTGGGCTTTCTGGAGGCTCCAGGGAGAACCCATTTCCTG
>NW_005282894.1:0-464 GCF_000412655.1 Myotis brandtii
CCACATTTGTTAATTTATTCACCGTTTCCTTATATTTGTGTAAACTTAGATATACCTATCTTACATTCTGGGTTTTACTAAGATTTCAAAGACCTGCTATCACCTCTTCTACTCGTGTTGGTGACTACTTGTGTCTCTGCTTATTCATTTCCCTAACTTTTCTTTATAAATCAGTTCTCCACGTTGAGTCACAGCTTCAAGCTCTAAAGCCATCTCTTCCCCTGTCCTAATACTGTATAAAAATATTCTAAGTTCTTTTCCTTGGAAGTCACTAAAAAATACTAAATAAAACAAGAATATGATTAGGCTATCTGGCTCTTTGTAGATATAACTTGAATAAATTTTATGATTCTGTCTGTCATCCACATCTGTGAAATGAGAATAATTATACCACTTTTCTCATGGAGTTATTGTGAGAACTGAATGAGCAGTATGAAAACACACACACACACACACACACACAC
>NW_005282895.1:0-464 GCF_000412655.1 Myotis brandtii
TTAGTGAAAGGAAAGACATTCAGATCAATTGGGCATAATATACAGTCTGGTAATAGACCCACACATATATAATACAGAAACTTTTGACTAAAGTGTCAGGATAAATCAATGGAGAACAGAAAGTCTTTTAAACAAATAGTTTAACAACTGAGTTTCCCTATGGAGGGAAAAATGAAACACTACTCTTACTTCGTAACACAAACTATATGAGTATTGATCATATGTCTTGAAAAAGATATAACTACAAACTTCTAGAAGAAACATTATAGCATTGGAATAGGCAAAAACCAGACTACAAAAAAAGCACAATGTTAAAAATTAATGAGATCTTATCCAATTAATTTAAAATAAAGAAACCCTTCCTATTCATAAGACACCATTCCAACAATGAAAAGGCAAGGCTCACACCGAGAGCAAGTGTTTGTAAATCAAAGCTGCTAAGAATGTTTATCTAGAATGTACAA
>NW_005282896.1:0-464 GCF_000412655.1 Myotis brandtii
CAGGGCTGAGCAGTGGCTGCTGGCCAGGTGCAGGCTGGACGGAGGCGGGAAGAAGGCCCGGTGTCCCACCGCCTGCCTCCCGGGCTCCTGAAGGGCCTCCCAGTCCCTCTCCTTCTCGTTGTCCAGCAAAGGGGGCCGCAGAGTTGGAAGGCGAGCCTCACGCTGAAGAGAAAGCAGCTGCCTCCCCTGAAGAGGCAGGGGCCATCCCCGGCCTGGGTGCGCCCTAGAGCATCACCCTTCCCCGCGTTCCCCAGAGCAGACCCCGGAGCAGACAGCTGCTGAGCGATCTGGCCGCCCGGGCTGGGGAAGTGAGGTGACGCTGGGCAGGTGACTAGGATAGAACTGTACACGGGAAACCTATGGAGTTTTATTAACCCCAAGGGCACCCCGACACATGCAATAAAAGCATGACGCTTAGGACACGTTCTCCAGGCCCTGCTATAAAGATAGGACGCTGAAAAAAA
>NW_005282897.1:0-464 GCF_000412655.1 Myotis brandtii
CCTTCCGTGGCTGAGCAGCTCTGAACTCACTCTGTTCTCTGCCTTGCAAATATCTGGAGCCTCACACACGGGCATTGTGGAAATGCCTCGGTGTCCATTTTCTTTCATGTAGAATAGTCCATTAAACATCAGCATTTCAAAAGGCGCTGTGTGCACGGTTCCTGACCGAGGGGGATGGGCAGTTGCTGGGCAGCTCGGTGGCCCAAGGGGGTGGGTCATCTCTCCCCTTGCACCTCCTAAGCCAGCTCCAGGTGGCACAAATAAGGCGCCTCTGAGCGGCTAGCTCAGGGCTCATGAGGGATAACCATGTCCCCAGAGGGGCAATGACCATGACCAAGGTGGGGAACCCTTGTCTGAAGGATGGACGCAGACAGGGCCTCAGGCCCCTCAGGACACATGTGGCCTCTGTTCGGGGGTCTTGCTCACACACATTTCCTGGTCCGTGACAGCTGGGACAATGGAGG
>NW_005282898.1:0-464 GCF_000412655.1 Myotis brandtii
CTGCCTCCTGCACACCCCACACTGAGGATCGAGCCTGAAAAGGGGGCCTGTGCCCTGACCATGAATCTAACTTTGACCTCCAGTTTCATAGGTCAATGATCAACCACTGAGCTGTGCTGGCAGGGCCCAACGAGGTTATTTTTCAAAGATACCTACCAACAGCACAGAAGTCAGAAAGGCCAAACCTGTGGAGAATCATGGAGTATTTCATATATAATGCCAACACGATCTCACTGTTATCACCTTTATTCCTCAGAGGTCAAAACAGAATGATATATGATGATTCAGTAGAACAAGAGGTTTCCTTCTGTTTGTTGGATAACTGTCAGGACATTGTCATTTCTTTAGAACAAGATGCTCTGTTACCATTGATCAGAAGGTAATCATAATAAGTATTCAAATAACCCAATTCAGGACTCTACAAATTACAATAAAAGTACAAAAGTGTTTCACAATGACAAAAA
>NW_005282899.1:0-464 GCF_000412655.1 Myotis brandtii
CTGAAATCAATAAAAATATATTTTAAAAAATGTAGATCTTGACTATGGTCCTAACTTAGCAAGAGATTCTGGGAAAGCAAGTGACTGACATTTCCAGGTTCTTTGCAGAAGGCAGGTTCTACCTCTTACCAATTAATCATAATGTAAGAAATTCTCCAAATGTATGAATGAGTTTCAGAAGCTGGGACAGGGAAGGTGAGGAAAAAACCCTCCACCATTTCCTCCTTGCAACAGAAAGTTTATCACTGACCTGATGTGCTCTCCTGAGGAACAAATTTGTAGAACTCTTTTGCATGTTTTAAATAACAAAGGCTAAGATAAAACCTTTTGCTATAACAATGGCCAGGTCTTTCTGGGAGAATTCTCAATGCTGAGTGATGCTGGCAGAGTAACTTGGGGACCTCCAACACTCCTGATACCTAGTGATTTTCAAACATCTTTCCATTCACCTTTCTGGTTTTCTT
>NW_005282900.1:0-464 GCF_000412655.1 Myotis brandtii
CCTGGCAGGAGCGCGGAAGGGTCCTTTTATATGCCATTTCGTAACCTTTTGTTTTTTACTTTGGTGGATTTATTTTCAATGGGAAAACTATGCACTTCAAAATGGAAAGGCTATCCATTTTTATCACTATAACAATAATAGTTATAGTTAATTTTTGAGTGCTTACTGAAGGACACAAAATTTGCTAAACACTGGAAAGGCTTTGTCCCATTTATTCTTAACAACACGATGAGGTGGGGGTAACTGTGCCCACTGTAAAGAGGAGAAGACCGAGGCAGACCGTGGATATGTGTCTCCCCCACGTTCCCTCAGGTCTCCAGCGGCAAATACAGGAGGTGAGCCCAGGATTGGGAGTCTCTTTATCTGTGCCTTTTGCTTTTACAGAATTTTGCCCTTTATGAGTTTGAGGCTGATATGCCAGCTCATACCCCCGTGTGGTTGCCAGACCTGCCTATTGAATATGC
>NW_005282901.1:0-464 GCF_000412655.1 Myotis brandtii
GGTTGATAACCACTGCTCTAGACCCTTCTTGGTAAAGAAGTCAGGAAAGTCAGCGTTCTGTTTGAAAGCTGATCAGTGACCTCTTCGTTTTATAAGGGACCTTCTCTCTTTTTTCTCCAGGCTCAGGTTTACAGGTTGAAGGCTGGACGAGGCATAATTTAAAGGGGAAAATTAAATTTTCAAAAAGTTTTATTACTCTATTTTGCTGGAAGAGGGTTCTGTAAACAAATTATAATACAGTGTGAAAGGTTGTAAAATGGAACTGTACACAAAATATGAATTACAGAGGAGGACTGACTGACTCCAGCCATAGGGAGGACTCTCAGGAGACATTCAGTGCAGTGTATAAGCCCAGGTTTTACTGACAACATGAATTGCCAGTAAAGCAGGGCCACTTGCTCCCCTGCTGATTATTAGCTCCAATGGCTTTGTAGACAGGTTATAAATAAGATGCCCTTAAATAT
>NW_005282902.1:0-464 GCF_000412655.1 Myotis brandtii
AAAAAATAAACAGACTTTCAGGAGTTTAAAAATGGTGTACTAATATCCACATCTGAATATTTCATTTTCGTAGAATTTTGTATATTTGAATTTGAAATATATGTATTTGAAAACTCAATTTCTAGGCCTCCTCTAACACTGGCATTCACCATGGTGCATGAAACATTCTTTCTGCCAAGTATTTATTGGGAAACCCACAGGCATGCAGTCCCTATGCATATGATAAACCATATACTAAAAACAGGTATACATAGTTCTTCACAGTTTAGAGTGCTTGAGCATATATTATCCTATACTAGAGGCCCAGTGCAGGAATTCGTGCACAGGTGGGTCCAGCCGGCCCGCCCCAATGGGGGCTGATCTAGCCGGGCTGGTGAAAGGGAGGGGATGAGGAAGGTTGGCTGGCTGGCCCCGCCCCCAGTCGGGGTGGGGGTGCGATCGGGGGCAGGGCCAGCCCAGGGGAG
>NW_005282903.1:0-464 GCF_000412655.1 Myotis brandtii
TCTTATTCACCTTTGCACCATTAACACTGAGCGAAGTGCTTCATATACAGTGTTTGTTTGTTCCATGTTTCCAATTTGTTGAAGAGCAGCAAATACCTAAGCATTTACCTTCAGCCAGCCAGGAACAGGCCCTTGCCCCTGGACCACTGCCCGGAGGTTTCTGCTGCATGTGTACGTGTACATGGAGTGATGATGATGGGGTAGGGGAGGATTCAAGGTCTGTGTATCTTAGTCTTTGTGCTCACACACTGTAGATGTAGAGTAGTAGCCTGCTACTCAATCCTGAACCTTTGGAAGTTAGTCGTCTTATAGGCAGAGAGAAGTGAGAGGAAAGGAAGGGAAGAATGAGAAGAGAGAGAGAAAGGTAGAAGGAGGGAAAAGGAATGAGAGGAAGAATGAATAACCTTCTCATCTATCTGAATGTAGAAAACTGGTAAGTAGGGAGAGACCTGATTTCTTCCTCT
>NW_005282904.1:0-464 GCF_000412655.1 Myotis brandtii
TGTAAAGGGTCTGGTTTGCCATGTTTAGGACTCTGGAATTTAGGGGTCCACTTTAAAAAAGCAGGAAAAATATTTAGAAAACCTTACATTATCCACATTTCAGATACTTTTCTTATATGCCCTAGACATAAGTAAAATACCCAACTGATATTTTTCTTCTGAGATAAAAAAAGCAATGAATAGAATTTCTATGTGGCTTCATCAAAATAGAAGACCCCTTCTTTCATGATACTGGCCTTGCTTGCTTCCAGGGAAAGGTTGAGGGGCAGTACTGCTGAACTTGACTCTGGTTTGCAGTCTCTATAAATAGCACTCCTTTTATTTTTCCAAAGAGGGGGTGGAGGAGAGTAGCAACACTGCAATTGAATTTATGCCACCAATCTGCTCATATTAGCTAAATGCACAGTAGAAACAAAGTGGAGAGCTAAAGTGATTGTTAAGGGGCTCTTAAGTCCCAATACAAC
>NW_005282905.1:0-465 GCF_000412655.1 Myotis brandtii
GACTCAGAGAAGCTCATCTTGAGTTGTTAGAATATAGAGTAGTAATCTTATGACTCTTCTTGGGTTCCATTTGATTTAGAATTTCACATAGACTTTCTCCGTCCCACCATAATCTAAACCTTGAGAGGCACGAGGAAGGAACATGGTCACCACAGTGGTTCTGGATAGAGTGTATTTAATTTAAACTCACCAGAAAATATGAAGTAATATTTTCTTATCTGCAGTATTACATATATACTACACATATGGAATATATCATATTTAGAGAAAATAATAACTTCAATTGTAAAAATACAGTTTTAATATAATAAAAATCTATGTTGTATATTCAGCAATCAATAGGCTTCATGGTGCTATGAAAGGAAGGAGAGTAAAATGAAACTGGATAAATTATTCTTGCTAAAAGGGAAAGGTAAAGCTAGAATAGGCCTGGATGTGATGACAAATTAGGTTTGCCAGCCTGCT
>NW_005282906.1:0-465 GCF_000412655.1 Myotis brandtii
ATTATACCACACACCTGAAACTAGTACAAAATAATATTAAATATAAACTGTAATGGAAAAAATAAACTAAAAGTAAAAAGCACGTGTTGATATGTATTAGATGTTATTTTATACAAATTCTAATAATTCTGGGACCACATTCCTTTCTTCACATCTCAGAAAGAAACTGGAGTAATGATGAATGGATTTTTGGTTATAAATTCAAACAGCGTAGTCAAAACTGTATATGGTGTTTAAGGATCCAGAAGGCATTTTTCTTGTGTTACCTCTATCTACATATAGGCAGGTTTTTAAGCTTTAGTTTCCTCTTCTTTAAAATGACCATGACAATAGCTACTTTGAGGATTGCTACAAGATTAAAATGTGAAATAGTGTGCATAAATAATTTAGGATAATGCTCAGCCCATCAGACAGTTAGCAATGTTTTGTACCAAAGCCATTTTACCTTTTCTACACCCATATTAT
>NW_005282907.1:0-465 GCF_000412655.1 Myotis brandtii
GTCCACCCTCCTGTTGTGTAGTTGAGCCCTGATTGTAGCTGGGACCTCAATGGGAGGAGTTGATCCTCCCAGGCCCATTGGCTGCGCGGACTGGCTGCCACCATCCACTGTGAAGGGTGAGCTGTGCAGGGGCCCACCCCACTGAGCTCGCCTGACGTTCGCAGCTCTGGTGCCCGCTGAGTGCACCCCTTGAGCATGTCACTGGCGGAGGCTGTTGGATGGTGCCTCGACGTCCAGCCGGTGCACTGGCTCTGGGACCTCCTGGAGGTGCAGGCCGAGCTCAGTGGGAGGGGTTACTTAAATCCCTAAGTCGGGAAGTCCTCCCCAACTCAGGGGACCCTTGCACTGAGACCAGAAGGCTGAGGGGCAGCCATAGGAAAAGCTGGGGTTGGGGTTGGGGTGTGGAAATGTGTCTGGGGGGTCAGAGCGGCCAAGAGGAGACCAGTGTGGCTGGGGCGTTTAAGC
>NW_005282908.1:0-465 GCF_000412655.1 Myotis brandtii
GGTGTTTTGGTGCTAGATCTTTCTTGAATATTGTTATTTGTCACATAAAATTTTAATGGAAATGCTTTGATAGTTGGCAGAGCTATATTTCCCATATTGAGTTTTGGGACATATGGTTATAATTTCTTGACCGTGACAGTTTTACATAGGCTTATGTCACAGTATAATTCAGTAAGAATTCAATCCTAAATTTTACAGTTTTTAAAACCAAGGTAAAAGTGGTTCATTAGGTTTATAGATTATGTGCTTTATTTACTTCTTTTTCTTGATCAGCTTTATTGAGGTTATGTGCTTTTAAAGTTTAAAATAATTTCTACTTTTAAACTCTAAAGTCATTTTCAATTATTTCATATCTTTCAAACAGGTACCAAGTACTCGCTTTTGCAACAGATGCAGATAAAAGACAGGAGACTGAACAGCAAAAACTTGGTTCTGGAAAAAGACTTGTCGTAAGGCCATTTTTTT
>NW_005282909.1:0-465 GCF_000412655.1 Myotis brandtii
TTAAGTCGTCAGAGAGAAGGCCTAAATACACTCTAGTGAATCTGTAAAACTATAAGGAATAAGGAAAACTGCAATACAGAATGATAAAGTGTATGCAGTTGAAGTCCATCTCCCCCTCAATACCACTTTCCTCTCCACAGATCATCCCTATTAACAGCTTGGTGTATGAGTAGACATCTATATTTATATTTATGTCTTTACACGAAAAGATAGTTCAGTATGTGTGTGTTTTGGCTTTGTTTTTAATTAATAAAAGGGATCTTACAATACATTTGCTGTACAACTTTCTCCTAATTTTGATTCTGTTTTCAGTGTGGACCTCAGGTAACAGAAAACACAAATGCTTTCATCTATCTTCACAAATACAAAGAATACATTTTTGAGTTGATAAGCATACACCTTCACACACCCACAAGTATTTGCACATTTATATTTATATCAGTTACACTCTAAAACCAGAAAAAA
>NW_005282910.1:0-465 GCF_000412655.1 Myotis brandtii
ATAGAGAACAATATAAACAAAGGCACAGAGACATAAGAGCTTATGTAGGCATTACACTTTGAAATTTTAGGAGCAAAATGTGATCTAAAAACTGGAAAGAAAATAAATTGGAAGATAGAGATCTACTCATAAGGGGCCTTGTATGCCATGCTGACAATATTGGGGCTCATCTCGTGCACAGTAGAAAGGTCCAGCACTAATGTACACAGCATATTGCAATGTTCCAGGCAAGAGAAGGTAAAGAATTGAATTAAGGTAGTCAAAAAGGAGAGATAAGAATAAATTTAAAATTTTCTTTTTTGAGAAAATTCTTTTTTTTACATGCAAAAAGCTGTACATAATTAATGTACACAATGTGATAACTTTGGAAATATGTCTGAAACCATCACCACAATCTATGCCATAAGCCTATCCATCACTTCCAAAAGTTATCTATATATATAAAAGGTTAATATGCAAAGTGTC
>NW_005282911.1:0-465 GCF_000412655.1 Myotis brandtii
CATTATTCTGATACAGATGTCATTAACTTCTCTCAGACATATTTTTAATTGCTGTTAGTTTCTACTGAAATTCATAATCCTGAGGGAAAGTTAAACTCACTCAAGGATCTTTTTGGCTTTATTGCAGAATACTAAGCAGCATAAGTGGCTGATACTGACATAATTAATAATACTGCATGCAAAGAAATATATTCCAAGGGACTGGCAAAGAATTAAATCATTACATATTATGCAGAATAACATATATTTTCTAAGTTATTGCCACTCCAGTGTCATATTCTGCAGCAATAGTTTTTTTTTTTTCAAAACATGGACAGAGAATAGCTTATTTACAACTCAAAAATTCAGTCACCGTTATACTTGTATTTTGTCATAACTGCTTAAGTACAATTAACCAACTAAGATCATGGCATTTTCTTAGTACTGTGGAGCTAGTCTGAGGAATTTTTTTCTTTTTTAAAAAAA
>NW_005282912.1:0-465 GCF_000412655.1 Myotis brandtii
CCTTGGAAGGACATACTAGTATGGTGTAGTGGGCTACATCATCGAGTTTTATGTAAGTGCAGTCTATGATGTTCACACAATGAAATCACCTAAGTACCCATTTCTCAGACTGCATCACTGTTGATAAGCTGTGTGTGACTGCAAGTATATTAATTGAAAGTACAAAGTCTTTAAATTTAAACACAGAGTAATCCACCTGAAAGGCAGGCGAGAGAGATTCTGGCTATGAACATTTTATTTTTAGTTTAGTTCTAAGGAATTTTTCCTGTCTTTAAAAAACAGTGGGGCAGAGGCAGGTAGCCATATACAGACAAGTGTAAACACTAGAAACTAGTTTACATGTGAGAATAAAAGTCAAGAAAAATGTTTGTAGAAAGGGAAGTTAGGTAGCTACTTGTACCTGGATCTTTTATATATATTAGAGGCCCAGTGCATGAAATTTGTACATGGGCGGGGGGGGGGGGG
>NW_005282913.1:0-465 GCF_000412655.1 Myotis brandtii
GAGGAAGGCTGCCCATTGGCCCAGTATATCCATATTGGATTGTTATGAGCATAAAAAATTTCTGTGTTAAGCTAGTGGTTCTCAGCTGGGGGCAATTTGCCTCCCCAGGGAACACTGGGCAATGTCAGGAGACATGTTTTATTGTCAAGACTGGGGGAGGGGGTGCTACTGGGATATAGTAGGTAGAAGCCAAACATCCTACCATGTACAGGACAGCCCCCCACACAAAGAACAATCAAGCCCAAAAAGTCAATAGTGCAAAGGTTGAGAAACTCTATCCTAACAAATACAGAGTGGTGTCAGGTCACCATGGCAACATAGGGTTACCTCTCCCTCTGAGGGTTTCTGAGCCACAGAGGATACATGGAATTGAATGCCCTAGAGAAAAGAATTAGGAGTCGTCACAAAACATGAAGAATTGCCCTAACTGATTTGGCTCCATGATTGGAGCATCAGCCCTCAGAC
>NW_005282914.1:0-465 GCF_000412655.1 Myotis brandtii
TTGACTTCACTTGTTATAAATATTCTCACATAACATTTTCTCCTCCTCTTTCCAGCTCTTTCAACTACTCTTCCCAATCTCTGAACATGACTTTTTTATTTTTACTTTTTATTTCTTTTCTGGTTGGTAAAAATGAATACATAAGCATCTCCCGTTACTGTGGATTGCCGGGATTTATATTCTCAGGGGCAGAAATTGTCTCAGAAACCTCTCCTGCCTGGGCCCATTCTCCTCTCGTTCCCCAA
Source organism: Myotis brandtii (assembly GCF_000412655.1). Taxonomy (NCBI): domain Eukaryota; kingdom Metazoa; phylum Chordata; class Mammalia; order Chiroptera; family Vespertilionidae; genus Myotis; species Myotis brandtii. The sequence continues at coordinate 246 of NW_005282914.1, forward strand.
CCCACAGCTTCCCCAGGCACCTTGATGGCAGAGCGTAGTCTCTAGCTCAGGTTAATGTCCATTCATTCTTCAGTGTGATTCCGTAAGTAAAGTGAAACTGTAATATCAATGTCCCAAGTCCATGGAGGTCAGAAAGCTCAATGATTCTGCTATTAAAAAACAATCAATTCTGTTTAAAAACAGACAAAACCCTGAGATAGCTAAGGCCACTGTGCTGTGA
>NW_005282915.1:0-465 GCF_000412655.1 Myotis brandtii
GGCTTTGGGTTTTGCTAGCTCCTAAGGCCAAAAGTGACCGAGTAATCAGATGAATCCAGTTTCCTTAATTTCAGGATCCTCTTGAAAAAGAGACTCACGGTAGAAGACTTCCTTAGTAGGACAGAAGAACAGTGGGAAACACTTGGAAAAGCTGCATACTGGAGAGAGACTCAAAGGTGTCTTTAAATAGATCATAAAACATCCTAAAGTTGACAGGGAGCATCTTTTCATATGCTGAAGCCACGGGATTTCTTAGTTTCTAATCTCTCAGGGTCAGAAAAGACCATAAAAAGTTCTCTCTTTCTCACCCTAGCCGGTGTAGCTCAGTTGGTTGAATGTCACCCCATGCACTGAAAGGTCAAAGGTTGCTGGTCAGGGCACATGCCCAGGTTGCAGCACATGCTCGGGTTTTGGTTTGATCCCTGGTTAGGGTGCATACAGGAGGCAACCAATCCATGTTTCTCT
>NW_005282916.1:0-465 GCF_000412655.1 Myotis brandtii
CCCCAGCACATGCCCTTGCCCCCCTAGTGTCTGTGTCAACCAGGGGATTTCTGACAGTGTGTAGAGACATTTCTGGTTGTCAAGGGGAGGGGGAAGCTACTGGCATCTCATGGGTAGAGGTCAGCGATTCTGCTTAACATCCAACAATGCACAGGACAGCTCCCCACTCCCAACAAAGAAGTATCCAGCCCAAAATTTCAATAGTTCTGAGTTTGAGAATGCAAGAGTTCATGTAACACTGGCTTTTTAAATATATAAAAGCAATCAATCTCTCCTCTAGGACCCTGAATCTTGAGCACAGGAAAATGTGGTTAATGTTTATTCATTTGAGTGGCAGGTTGTTACAGAAACTCTTGAAGCTCTCTTTCCTTTCCCAAACCTGCTTCTTCAGGCATCTAGTCATGTTTCTAGAATATTGTATCTTTCCCAGGTATAAATAAATAAATAAATAAATAAATAAATAAA
>NW_005282917.1:0-465 GCF_000412655.1 Myotis brandtii
TACAATTCTACAATATATCATCTGTATTTTGTATTGTGTGATCACTATCCATAGTCAAATCTCTTTCCGTCACCATTTATCCCCCCTTTACTCTCTTCTACCTACACACACCCCTTTCCCTCCTTCAATCACCTGTATGCTTTTAAGCCAACATTCCCCAAATCTTCCAGTCAAGAGAAATGTGTTTTTGAAAGTTCTATCAAAAATAAATAAATAAAACCCCACACTGATTGTCACTGTACTGGGATTATTTTTCTCTTTCTTTGGGCTATTTCCTCTTTTCTGCCCAGAAGGTCCTGCTGAAAGTTTTTGATTGCTGATTGGCAGAGCTGAGTTCTGGCTGTCAAGTGGGCATTTGCTGAGTGGTCTGTGTAACAATCCACACTTTTAAAGGAGAGGAAGAAGGCAGAGGGAGCATTCCATTCTGAAACTTTGTCCACTTGATTGTCATTTGGATATTATCAT
>NW_005282918.1:0-465 GCF_000412655.1 Myotis brandtii
AAAAATAATTTGTGTTAAGATGACAATTTTGAAAAGTTATTTATCAGTTTTATTCTACATGAATAAAGAGCTGTTCAACAGTTTTCTAAATATTGCATTTAGTGGTGTTCATTGCTTCATGGTGGACTTTGGGTAATTTTTACAAGCTTTATACTTTCCTGAATTTTTACCACACACATATATTTTTACAATTGGAAAAAGTACAATTATTTATTCCTTTCAGAGAAGTCTAATCTAATGTAAGATTCTGGGCATGGGCAAGCCCATTTCTACCTTTAGAATCTGTATGTTCTCAAGGAGCAATTGGCCAGCGGGGCTGAGGGATGGCCTGGAGCACCTTGTTCCTAATGTACTGCCTCCTGTCCTTGTCACGGTCACCTGGGAGGCCTGGCTTTGGGCCTGGCTTACACTTTCTCAGCGGTCCCGTGCTCATGGTATCTGGGTGAGGTGGCCCAGCATTTCAAG
>NW_005282919.1:0-465 GCF_000412655.1 Myotis brandtii
ACACAGATACAGACATATGCATATAGACAGACGTGCACACAGGCAGACATGCACACAGACACATATGCACACAGGTAGACATACACACAGGCAGACATGCATACATGTAGAAATGCACACAGGCAGACATGCACACAGACATATACAGACAGACATATACAAACAGATATATGCACACAGACACACAGATAGACATGCATAGAGACATATACACCGATAGACATATGCACACATACAGACATATACAGACAGATATATGCACACAGACAGAGAGACTTATATACACAGACAGGAAGATACAGACAGAGATATGCACACAGATAGACATATGCACACAGACATATACAGACAGTCATATGCACACAGGCAGACATCCATACAGATAGACATACACACGGGAAGGCATACATATGGACAGATATGCGCATACACAGGCATAGTGAGCCTCTGTGCTCTCTGTGTCTT
>NW_005282920.1:0-465 GCF_000412655.1 Myotis brandtii
TTCAGGGCCACTAACACCATCTGACATATGATAGATATAGGTCTTAACCTGTCTAGTCATCTGGGTCTAGTCTGTTCTCGGCTGTATCATCAGCGCCTGGAACTTTTGGGCTGCTCAGTGACTATGGTTGAATGAATGTATTCATTAATTCCACATTCCCATGATATCAGTGAATTAAGCATTTGGACATATTTACTGCCCTTGTATGTTGTATGCATGAATGATTCTTAGATTCTACTTGTTTCAACAATGCGTGCTTCTAGTGCATCGTATAGCTGATAATAAATTTCAAAATGTGAATGATGAACAGTACAAGTAAAGCAGAATATGAACAGACATTCTGTCTACAACACTGTGAGATTGGTTTTACACTGAACTATTAGGAAGAGATTTCCTTAATTTACATTTGCGACATATATTGACCATAACCCACATTTCTTAACCTCTCACACTGGCTGGCAGTCT
>NW_005282921.1:0-465 GCF_000412655.1 Myotis brandtii
TATCATCTGTTCCAGTGATTTTTGAAACTTTCATTAAGCATTAGAATCTTTGACTGCAGATAAAAATTTTGCCCAGAAGTCTAATATGAAAACAGTGTCCAAGATACTCTGGTTGGAAAAAGGGGAGGGCTTCTTCTTACATTGTCCTATTTCTTCAGGCCAATGAGGTGCCTGCTTGAAGCTAAGTTAGAGAGCAGTTGAAGACCGGGGACCACTGCAGCCTGGGCTGAAACGCATGGTGAGGAGAAGACCTCCCCACCTCACTAAACACCGTGCCTGCCCAAGGCTAAGCACTAGAAGTTACTGAAATCCTCAGAATCCTATGGGAGGACATCCAGAGGAAAAAATGCTGGAAGGCAGAGAAAGAGGCCTTTTTATTCTCTGCCTGCTTAGAGACGTACCAAGGCACGTAGAGGCCCTAAGCATAGGAAGTTTTGCTTGAGTTTTGGGTCTCACAGCCAAGGG
>NW_005282922.1:0-465 GCF_000412655.1 Myotis brandtii
ATGTCCTCTCATAACTATTCCCAATGGAGTCAACCCACTCCAGTTCATTTCCAGGCTCTCTAATGTATGTCTCATGTTCTTGCTGCCCAACCATCCAACTTCCTGTTTAAAAACCTCCAAGAGAAAGTTCATCTGCCCTCTACTATTGGCAGGGATGGTATTGATAATGAAAACTTTTAACTCTAAAGAAAATGATTGCTTACAAATGTATTTGAATTTTTCTGAATGATAATAATTTTAATGTCTGTTACACGTACTTGTTGTCATCTTATCTCTTTAGTTTGTGATTTAAATATTTCATATTTTTACCAATTTGTTCATAATCATCAATGAATTATATTTTCTTTATATTCCCTAAATTTGATATGATGAATAAGTAAATGCATGAAGTCACCACATATTTATATCTATGGTTCAGTTTCCTCATTTTTATTTTAATTTTCTTTATTGATTAAGGTATTGCAG
>NW_005282923.1:0-465 GCF_000412655.1 Myotis brandtii
TTTGTCTATCAGCCTTCATTCTTTGTTGGTGCAAAGTGGATCTGGACCTGAGCCAATGTAGTGGTAGACACACAGGGCAAGCCTAGGGCATACTCATAAGCTGCCCATTGCCTGACTCCTTGGAACATTAATAAGTAGAAACCAGTTGTGATGGAGAGAAAAGAGAAGGACTATTTGATGTCAGGAGAAGGGTAGGACGAAGGGATATTGCTTGCTTTGGTTGAAAAGGGTGGGGACAAATGGCGTATTTGAGAACCCACTGCATTTGGAGCAAGAGATGGATGGGTCTGCATCATGGTCCTGTCAATTTCTAGCTGTGTGGCTTTTGGCAGGTTATTTAGCCTCTCCAAATCTTAGTCTGCTTATCTGTAAAGTGGGTATTTTTGCTCTCTTACCTACTCTAATGAGAAAGTGGATTTGAAAATGTTCTGTAAATTGTAAACTGCTTTACAAACATAAGCAAGT
>NW_005282924.1:0-465 GCF_000412655.1 Myotis brandtii
TAATGTAATACACACTACAATATAGGAGCCCACTGGAGGGAGAAACTGATATTTTGAAGGGGCAAGGACAATTACACAAAGATGTTGATATTGTGTCCTATGTCTTAAAGAATAAACGTACCCTAGGTAGAGCCTGGGATGGGGTGCACATGGGTAGGAAAGAGATGAACGTTGGTGAGTTTAGTATACCATTACAGTGTGATGAATCTCAAAGTTTAGGTGTAAGGAATCACCTTAATGCAGAGAAGTTTCATCAAGTAAATTAACAAAGGCGAGGTTAATTCGTGCTATTAAGAATTCTTTGTAGCAGCTCATTTTTCATGTCTTAATCATAAAAAGAGTTGTCAGAAATGGTGAAAAATCAATGGAAAGGAAAGCAAAGTGCATTTGGGAGAATATGTTCCATTCAGTCCCTTGACCAGCCTATAAAAGAAATGAGAATAGCTTCCTAATAGCATTTTTTTT
>NW_005282925.1:0-465 GCF_000412655.1 Myotis brandtii
AAAAAGTGAGGCCAAACATGGAGTTATTTGTAAGACAGTGAGTGAATTAATTGTGGAAATTTAGAGAAATCTAATTTCTCTGAGTGAACATTTGGCAATAACATTATTTAACATACTTGTATGATTTTAACTATTTATAAACAGCCAGATAAGCCCTGTGGGAGATCCAAATGTCTTAGATAGGACCTCTGCCCCTCAAGAGTATCTGCTTAGTGGGGTTCACTAGCACCCCATGCAGATCATTCTTCACCACGGCAGGCTCTGATAAGCACTGTGAAAGGAATGCAAAGTGCTAGAGGGTATGGGGTTCAGACTGGGGGTTTCCAAGAGGACTTTGAGGACCTGCTGTCTTTGAGTTGGACCTTGATGAATAATCAAAGTAGATAACATTTATTGAGTGCTTACTAAATGCCAGCACTGTTCAAAGGACTTCAAACTTATTAACTCTTTTCATTCTCATGATTA
>NW_005282926.1:0-465 GCF_000412655.1 Myotis brandtii
CCTTTTCCCTGAGCCTTTCCATCGGGCACAGACACCTCTAGGTCGTTCATTATAACCTTCCACGCTGTAAAGTGGGAAACACTCGCTGCCCTCATATTTCCAAATGTTTCAGATGCAAGAACCCTGTCACCGAACCCGTGGGTGCTGCAGTCTCCTCTCCCCTGGGAGCCCGTAGGAGCAGCGGTTAGCGCTGATGCTCACATCACAGCCCAGGGACGCCCCACTCACTCTTATGTCTCCACACTGTGGGCAGCTGTCTCCCGTCCTCTGAAATGATACTGGGCTGCAGAACTGACTAATATCACGTATTTACCCTCTCGCTTGGGCGGTGGGCCTTTCAGGAGTCAGGCGAGTGAAGAGAGAAGACCTGGAGACCAGCGGGGAAAGCCTGGTCCGATACAAGAAGGAGCCTTCGGGGTGCCCCGTGTGTGGCAAGGTAACGCCGCGCTGCCCCGCAGTCTAACG
>NW_005282927.1:0-465 GCF_000412655.1 Myotis brandtii
ATGACCCTTCAGTTTGAGGGCCGGTACACTACCACTGGGCAACACCAGCCAGGGCCCAAACACATTTTTAATGGTGTAAAGGTTCTCCCATAACTGTCTTCTTTAGAAGCCATGCTTAGTACTTAATTTTGTACACTACAGTCTTTTTAATCACTAACACTTATTTTTACTCCGTTTCAAGTACAGGGTCTTTCTTTCATGAGGAAAACTTGCAGTTCTTACTATTTCCTGAAAATTTTATTATTGTTAATGCTTATATTTAGGCTAAATTAATTTGAAAGTAGATAAATGCTATCTGAGAATATAAAATATGGAAGCAATGTCCACGAATAAAAATCAATCAAGTAAAAAAAAAATCAAACATGTATAAACACTAAAGTTGTCATGTATCATTCAATGTGAAAATGTTGATTACATTTCCCAGCCTCAGAGCCTCACCCTTCAAAGACTAAGCTCTGTGTTGAA
>NW_005282928.1:0-465 GCF_000412655.1 Myotis brandtii
CCAAAGGGGTCACGACCCATAGGTTGAGAACCACTGCCTAAGGTAATGTGGTCTTTTTTAGCTTCATTCTTCTTTCAACCTGACTGGGGCAAATATCACAGCCCATTAAGAGGAAGTGATGGGGATCAATAGAGATCCCAGATAAGTATCTCAACTTAGACACTGAATTTTAATCTTTCTGCAGCTTTACATCAGCCTACGCTGAAGAAATGAATGAGAGAACAAAGGAAGTTTCAGTAATTCAAATTTGTGCCCATATCTTGGGTCAGTTCGTGAGCGTTATGACACGAGTCATTTCATGCTTAACAAGGTATGCTCTCCTCATTAAGCTCAAACCTAAATGGAAATTCACCCTCATGGTGATGATGTCATTACCTTATGCTGGAGTAGGCAAATGAAATAATGCGCTGATTATTTGCATGATTTAATCATTATCCACATACATAACTATATATGTCAAATTTT
>NW_005282929.1:0-465 GCF_000412655.1 Myotis brandtii
CACATCAATGTTTCTCTCTCTTCCCCTTCCTCTCTCTAAAAATTAATAAAAAATTAAAAATCCACAAATTACCAATATCAGAAATGAAAGAAGTGATATAAGTAAAGATTCTGTGAATATTAAAAAATAATGAAGAAATATTATAAACAACTTAATGACAAGAAATTTGAACACTGAAATGCAAAGGACCAATTTCATAATAGATACATATTATTGAGGTTTATTCAAGAGGAAATAGATAACCTAAACACATTGTATCTATTAAATAAATGAAATTTGTGGTTAAAAACCTTCCACACACACATAAAAAAATCCAGGTCCAAATTGCTTCACTGGTGAATTATACCAAATAATTTAAGGAAGAAATTATACCAATTCTACATAAAACCTTCAAGAAAATTGAAAAGAAGGGAATACTTCCCAATTAATTCTATGAGGCTAGCCTTACTCTGATGCCAAAACAAA
>NW_005282930.1:0-465 GCF_000412655.1 Myotis brandtii
ATGCTTTACATGATCAAAAATATTTGTAATGCTACTGAAGATTACGCCTGCCCCCTCCCCCCAACCTCCTTTTACTAGTATTCCCCATCCTAAGAAACAGAGGTTAAATTCTTACCCAAAAGCTAATGGTAGTAAAATATTTTTGTTTTTAATGCTTTTGCTTATTTTGGAATTTGGAAGTAGGTATATTCAAATGTAACAGAAGGGCAAAACATAAAACTACTAACATATCCTAACATAAAACTACTCTGTTAGTTAAAAGTGAATATTTATCAAGAGAAAGGAATAGTGACAAATATAACTGACTTATTTACAAATGAACATTGGAGTCGTCACCTAAAACACCAAAGAATAGAAATATATCATTGATGTCTTTAAAGGTATTTGAAAGTTTAGCAAAAATAGGCAGGATATAAGAAATAATTATTTTATTTTACTAGAGGCCTGGTGCATGAATTCATGCAC
>NW_005282931.1:0-465 GCF_000412655.1 Myotis brandtii
CTCCTCCAGTAAAGCTCAGTCCTTTCAGCTGGGTGTGAGGAGATGAGCCAAGAAAAACAGTTGATGCAAAGGTGTGAGTGAGGCAACAGCCTTCCAAGTTGGAGTTTTTATTGGGGGCTCTGCCCTTTAGACTGTGCTTGTCTCCCCTGCTCCTTTTACAGGAACCCTACCTTGGCCTTGGCCCCTAATTAGATGAGTCTCAGTTTAGCAGCCTCTCCCTCATCCTTTTCTCACTCTGGTTTGGGAATAGCCAAGGGGCAGGGGCAGGGTGGGAAGAAGAGAGGTCAGCTCCCTGCAGCCAACTCTGGTCAAAAGAAGAGGTGGGACCCTGGTTTGCTGGAAATGGAAAACAGAATTTGTGTGGAAGGGCATTATCCGCCATAGCAGGAACCACATTTCTACAATTCATATTTTGTTGACCCTTTATAGTCCATCAGCAGGTTGAATGAGTCCCCAGCTATACAT
>NW_005282932.1:0-465 GCF_000412655.1 Myotis brandtii
TTTCATCTATAATATGACAGTCAATAAAAATTTACCAGGCACACTAGAAGACAAAGGTCATATGATTAAAAACCAAGAGAAAATTCAGTCGATAGAAATGGACCCACAAATGAAACTGATATTTGAGTTAGACAAAAATGTTTTAAGTAAATGTGATTCATATGCTAAAACAATTAGATAATAAGATGGGGAATTTCAGCAGAGAACTGGAAAATATAAAGAAGTTTTAAATGAAAATTCTGAAACTAAAAATAAGATAACTGAAATTAAGAACTCAGCAGAAGGTTTTAGCATCAGATTAGACATAACTGTAAGAAAAATGGTGAACCAAAATATAGGTCAAGAGAAAATATTCAGACTGATGTTACTGAAGATAAACAGTAAGAAGAGTATAGAAAAGAACATAAGAAACACATGGGGAGCCCGGATGGCATGACTCAGTGATTGAGCATTGACCTATGAACC
>NW_005282933.1:0-465 GCF_000412655.1 Myotis brandtii
AAAAACACACAAACAAACAAAACTATTATTAGGGAATTCCAAGGAAACCGCCCAGTCAGGTCACCCAAATAGAAAAGCAAAGCAAAAAAGGCCAACGCATGTGCACAGAGTTCCCATCAAACTTTTTACCCAATTAGCTAACCTGAATCCAATACAAGGCACAGAGACCAAAACAGTCATTGAAAATAAAAGCACTTTGGGGGAAGCAAACTCTGAAGAAATAAGAAATTTAAAAGAAACTATTAGTAATATTAGGGATATAACTCAGAAATATAACTAAGAAATAGTATCCATTAGACAAGAATTTTTTTTCTTTAAAGAAGAAAATGACTTTTTAGAATTTTTCTTACGATAGGAGCAATAAAAAACTCAATAGAAGGGCTGAAGTATAAAAGTTAGGAAGATGGCCATGTGGTCGGCAAACTGCCGCTCGCGATCCACATGCGGCTCTTTGGCCCCTTGAGT
>NW_005282934.1:0-465 GCF_000412655.1 Myotis brandtii
TGCAGCCTCCTGTCATACCTTTACCATCACGCTTCCACGCCTCAGAGGGAGGCGCATGCCTCCTGTATAACCCCAATAGATGCTTCTCTTTTCAAAACATTTCAGGATGTCCTACAGTAAACCTTACTGAAATATAAACAAGATAACTTATGGTTCCTCACACACACACTGGATCATTCACTCATTCGTATATTCGACAAATATTTATTAAGTACCAACCATAAGCCAGAAATTGTCTTAGGTGTTGGGGATAAAGCAATGAACAGAACAATGTCATTGCCTTCTTGGAACTTACATTCTAATTCAGGTAGAAACAAGCAAACAAACAAAAACAAATAAATAATAGGTCAGATGATGATAAGGGCCAAGGAATGAAGTAGAAGGTAAATGATGAACTATTTTTACAGTTATTTATACAGGACAGTCACAAAAGACCTTATTAATAAAGTGAAACTTGCCCTAACC
>NW_005282935.1:0-465 GCF_000412655.1 Myotis brandtii
TCAGCCCAATCCCTGCAGGCCAGGCTGAGGGATCCCATGGTGCACAAATCCGTGTGCTGGGCCTCTAGTTTTATTATGAAGAAGAGAAAGGATGGATGCAGGTGCAGGTACAGCATAGGTTTCAAAGTTAGAATGTGAGAGATCTGGATCAAACAGCTTCCAGTGTTTGGGGCTGCAGAAAGTGCACCTGCAGACAGGAGGACAGAGAAGAACTGGTAAAAGAGTTGACTCTGAAAGTGGAAAGTGGGCTTATTGCAGAAGCAGGCACTTTTATGGGGCACTATTCTGTGCCCAATGGAGATTTGAAATGGAAACTTCTCAATTTTATTCTGTGATTTTCTTCACTCACATTAAACTGCATCTGGAAAGATGCAGAAGAAGTCAGATTACTTTTTACTTTACATTATAGTTATTCACATATCTTATATTTCTTCTACATAATCAAGCATTAAAGAAAAAGAATGG
>NW_005282936.1:0-465 GCF_000412655.1 Myotis brandtii
CTTTAAACGACTAACAACTCTTATGCCACAGAATTGTTGGCAGAATCTACCTCAAGATATTAATTTGTCAGAAGAGGGATGCATAATTTTTCTGCAGATAGACTAGGTTGCTCGTTTGCTGACTCAGGAATTAGAGTTTGAAAAACAGTAATTGCTGGTACTAAATATTTTTTTCAGAAAGTCACCTTTCAAGTAGTTGCCTCCAACTAGTCTAAAATTATTTTCCCTGTCCCACCTACAGTGTATCTCCTCTCTCCTGAATTTCTTCAGCTCAGCCTTTTTACTATTAAATTCAAAGGACAATGCTGGTAAACAGTTCATGAGTCAGTTGATGTGTGCTGGGGAGAAGTATAGAACACACTTGTCTGTTCTTTTCCAGGCCAAAGCTTACCTGAGGATTGCTGCAGAAGTGGTCAGAAGATTGCCACCGCCCTAGCTGGCTTGGCTCAGTGGATAGAGCGTCAG
>NW_005282937.1:0-465 GCF_000412655.1 Myotis brandtii
CAGGGGAAGGAAGGCCTATTCTTGCACGAATTTTCATACATCAGGCCTCCAGTGCATTTAAAATCTCCTTCCTTTTCTCCTTGTCTCTCTTCATTCCACTTTCACATATGTCCTCCCTACATTCTCTTATCTTCTGTTGTCTCTTTATTACTTTGCTAAACAGAAGGAGGGAAGAAGAATGGATGGATTGGTGGGTGAAGGGATTTGACACTATCACCCATTTTTTATTGGGAGTATGACTTTAAACTACTATTAAAAGGAAGGTAATCATCCTCTAAACAGATTATAGTTTGTGTACATATTTTCTCCATTGCTAAGCATATGATAAATTATATTTCATTATGAGTGGCTCACTCATTACTCTGAAATTGGATAGTCACTATTTTATCTCTCTTTACCAAGCACCATTTTTATTCACTTTTTTGTTTCAAACTCAAGACAGGTATCTGTCTGTATGAATCAATT
>NW_005282938.1:0-465 GCF_000412655.1 Myotis brandtii
AAAACAATGTCTATACTTCTACAAAAATCAAACATTTTCCATATATGGCTTAATGTCCCATGTAATGAAAGGAAACCATTACTATTTTCTCAGTGCCTACTGTGCGCTGAGACTGGGGCTAAACAGTGTAAATTTATTATTCCTAATTTTGATTATAAAGCTAAAAGAGAGGGTCCCAGAAAACACTCTGAGGAGACTGTGTGCAGGAGGCTTACTTGTGAGACCGAGAGGAGCAGCACCGGGCAAAGAAGCTGAAGTTGGAACAGAGGCTTGGGCTAATCCCAGAGTGGGGTACGGAACCTCCATGCCCCTTCAGAGCTGTCCTGAACTGACGCAAGGAGGCCGTCCCTTTGTATTTCAGCACTGACCAGTCAGTGGACTCAGGCTGCCACAGGACAGGGAGCCTAACCTTGGGGAAGATAGCTCCCTCGGGCAAAGAGAAATTCCCCGGAGGAATCCAACCAG
>NW_005282939.1:0-465 GCF_000412655.1 Myotis brandtii
CTTCTCAGACCAGGCCATACTCAACCCGTCAGCAGACTTGACCATACGACTTGTTTGTTACACTTTGTTTCTTGACTTTGTGGACACCTTTCTCTCCATCTTCTCTGCCAGCTCCTCCTGCTGCTTCTCCTGTAACTAGTACAACGCCCTAGGCTGGCTTCTCTCGTCACAGTGTTTCTCAGACATGTGACAAGATGCTCACAGGTAACAAGTGCTGAGTGTCCTTACACCCGGCCTTGAGGTGCTAGAGCACTAACAACAAATGCTGGGAGACTGTGAAACCTTTCTGCCAGGATTAGCCCATCAGCTGTCTCACAGTGGAGGAGGTGGAGGGGTTGGACAGAGTTGATAGTGTGCTGTGGTATTTTCCATCTGGTCTCAAGTAAAATGAAGTTGGTTTCAAGAGAACTCCTTGGAGAGCTTACCATGTGTGCCCTGGCATCTGAGGCCACAGAATGGTGTGTT
>NW_005282940.1:0-465 GCF_000412655.1 Myotis brandtii
TGAAATCAATAAAAATATATTAATAAATAAATAAAAGTGAACGAATGAACAAAAACCGTTATGACGGAAGACACTTGGTATTATTTCATTTATCCTCCAACTCAGAACAAGCCTCCAGTAAAACAGATTGTACGTTTCTATGTCACTTGAGACACTGGTTTTCAGAGCTTCAACTGAATTTCCCTACCATTCTCTCCACTCCACACTTCCTCGTGTATCAATTCTGTCACCTTTCCAATTTTCCTCTATTATTCCCAACATGGCGGCCAGCCATAACCAGGATATTTCCTTCTTCACAACTATGGGAAAAGAAATTAACCTTTCCTAACCATTGTTTTTGAGAAGTCAAACAATCAAGCAAAAGACCTGAGCTTTGAGCTGATTGGACCACCCTGGAACCAATCCCTGTGGCCATAAAAACACCATGGTGCTGATTGGTGTACACACAGGTTACCTGAGCCAATC
>NW_005282941.1:0-465 GCF_000412655.1 Myotis brandtii
GAAGCCACATTGAGACTGGTAGGAGGGGCAGAGACAAGGAGCATCCTGGATCCACACCCATGTGTGGCAGTTAAAAATTAGGATGGGTATCTGAGCTGCCTCCCAGCCCCACACCAGGCCCCTTAGCCCAGGGTTCCAATACCAATAAAAGAAGTTCCCATAAATTATCGCTGTAAAAATCAGCAAGGATTGTGGCTGAATGAGTTGGAGAACAGATGGAGTTCTAAGCGTTCCTCTTAAAGGGCCCATGCATGGGCTTAGTCAGTCAATTGTTTTGAGATTCAATACTGGGGCAGCAGCTCAAAAGATGCCAGAGTCATATGGGGAGCAACTGAATTGTCTGGCAAGTGCTAGAGGTGCTGACAGAGGCCACTGTTCCTTTGCTGAGTTCTCTTCCCACAGAACCAGCTGGTGGGCACCACATCTGAGTCTCCATCAACCTGGCTAACACTGTTCATCTGATAC
>NW_005282942.1:0-465 GCF_000412655.1 Myotis brandtii
TAGCTTTACACATATAATGTCTGCCTCATCTGAGGGAATCTAAACATATTTTCCCCCATGGGCAGGCAGTGTTAGCACTGGAAAGAGAAGAAGAAATGGTTCTTTGAGGCTGATTTAATATAATTTATTAAGATAACAGTTGTTTTGCATACACAGAGAGGACAATGCAGTGGTAAGCACAGGAGATAAATAAAGAAGCATTTCAAGAAGGTAGAACATTAACTATCTTGACTCTGTTTTGGAGAGGACATGATTGCAATGGTGACTGACAGAGAAGACTGTACAATTATTACTTTGGTTGGTGGTTATTAAACGTGGGCATGATCACAGAAACTACAGCAATGTAGGTTCCTGTGGTTGGTCATAAGGCCCAGGTCAAGGTTGTGAGTTGCAGGTCAGAGAAGAACAGGCAGGAAGGGAGGAGGAAGTCTTACCTGCAGCACCTGTCCAGAGGCAGGCTGGCCC
>NW_005282943.1:0-465 GCF_000412655.1 Myotis brandtii
CACATGATCATATCAATAGATGCAGAAAAAGCATTTCTCTTTGAAACATCTCCATCTGAAATTTTAAAAAACCATTTCTACCTTAAAAATTTTTACTGCAACGTGAGATAAGACATTGAAAATAGACACTAATTATTACAAATATGTTGGAGAAAATCCACCCAAACTTTAATTTATTTTCTTTATTTTTATTGTTGACATTATTAGAGTTATACCCACCCCTCGCCCTTTGCCCACCTCCACTCAGCACTGCCACTCTTCGCTCTGGCCATCACCACACTGTTGTCTGTGTCTACTCCCAGATTATTATGCAAACTTTAATTTTTGTTCATTCATTCTTAAGCACTGAAAAAGTATTTTATGGTCTGTTAGAGTCATGTCACTTAAACTTAAAAGTGCATTTAAGTCACCTAAGAATCTTATTAAAAATTAGAGGCCCAATGCATGAAATTCATGCAAAAGTAG
>NW_005282944.1:0-465 GCF_000412655.1 Myotis brandtii
CAGTTCCTTTCAAGGGGCACGAATTCATGCACTGGGCTCCTAGTTGAATAGATAAAACTAGCATGTTTCTAACTCTGAAATGGCAACTTCTCTGAATTTTCACAATACATTTGCATCTTGGTTTCCTAAATTATTTTCCTTTTCTATTCTTAAGTTATTTTTCCTTTCAAAAGTCCTATCTATCTAAGCCAGTTTCTTGTTTTATTTTAACCTTTTATCTTTTGAGTCTCCAACATTTTACTTTCTGTTTTCAACAGAAATTAACTGTTTCTATTTCATTCTGTGTCCCCATGTTCTTGTGGGAGGTGGAAGGAGGCTCTTTGAATGAAAAAAAGACCAAAATCATATGTTTGTAAAGTAAAAATAAAACTAGGACAATTATTTCTAAATGATTATATTTTCACTAGTGGCCCGGTGCACGAAATTTGTGCACGGGAGAGGGTGTGTTCCTCAGCCTGGCCTGCA
>NW_005282945.1:0-465 GCF_000412655.1 Myotis brandtii
AGTATCTGACTTTAAGGGTTTACACTCTCAGCTTCGTACATTAAAATCTATAAAAACTACAGATTTTATTTCTTCCAAAATATGTCAGGATTTTTTCCATTCTACTACATAGAGACTTCTCACCTCACACATGGAGGACTATACAGTAATAATCTAACTAAAGCATTCCTGATCTGTCTCTTTTGCTTTTAACACATCCCACATAATTACTGTTTTTGTTGTTGTTTTTACCAAGTCATTCCTTAGCACAAAATTTTTCTAATAGATGCTTCCTTCATACCACATCTAAAATCCTTGACATGGCTTTCAAGCTAACCTTTATAAGCTAACCTTCTAACTGGACATCCCATTATACATCCATAGCACAATATCAAATGCTTATAGCATGTTTGCTGGATGAACAATCATAAACAATCCTATGAGATAGGTATTACATGCTGGTTTTATAAATAAACTAGAGGCCCA
>NW_005282946.1:0-465 GCF_000412655.1 Myotis brandtii
CTAGAGTTGGGATTCGCGTTGGAGAGAACCACTCCCTATTCCCCAGCAGGAATTTAATAGTTGAAGCAACACAGTGCAGTGGGCTACACAGCAAGACTGGCTACTCGATCTGTGTGGCCAGTGCAAACTGAAAACATGCCCTGTTCAAAAATTATGAAGAATTTCAAGATGGCAGCAGCAGCGCTGTGAACCAAGCGCGGGGCTCCTGAGCACGGATCCTACACACCTGCACGGACTGGCGCCCGTGGAGACAGTGCTGGCGGGAGCCCGGCTGCCTTGGCTACTTATTGACTCTGCGGCCTTGAGCAAAGCACTGGAACCTTCTGAGTCTCTCTCTGATTTCTCATCAATAAAATGGAGACCATTCCTGCCTCACATTGTAGGGAGAACCAAAAGCGACGATGGGTGAAAAAGTCCTGGCTTAACCGGAAGCACCTTGCCGGTGGGTCTCAATCCTGCCTGTGC
>NW_005282947.1:0-465 GCF_000412655.1 Myotis brandtii
AAAAAACAACAACGACAAAACCACTGGAAAAGCAAAAGGACGAGAGCGTTTTAGGGAAACGAGGCATATTTATTCTGGTTGGAAAGCAGGGACGGAGAGAGTGGCAAGTCACTCTGGGAAAGAAGGGTTGGGCTCGATTGGGGAAAGCCTTGCGTATCGGTAAGGAGCTGGAATCCAATTCCACGAAGAGAAGGTCAACACTGTATAACTAGTTCAAAACCACTTGGACAAGACAGTACAGTCTAATAATGGTTAATAGCACAGGCACCACCACAGTTTTAAACTTAGGCTTTTGCTTATTGCTTAATTTTGAGGAAGTTATTGAATGTACTGTGCCTCAGTTTTCTCATCCCTAAAGATAATGAAAACTTCATGCTATTGTTATTAAGAACTAAATTAAATGGTGTGTGTTAAGTTCTTAAATATAGCACCTATTATTCTGAACCAGTATTTCTCCTCCTCCTC
>NW_005282948.1:0-465 GCF_000412655.1 Myotis brandtii
CAGAGTTATCATTGCTTTTATAGAGGAATGGAATTTTAGAGCTATACCATAAAGTTGGCCAACAAGTATATGAAAAAGATGCTTAACATCAACAATCATCAGGAAAATGCAAACCAAAACCATGATGAAATATCACCTCATGCCTGTTAAATTGGTTATTATCAAAAAGACTAAAAGTAACAAATATTGGTGAGGCTGTGGAGAAATGGGAACTCTTGTGCATTGTTGGTGGGAACGTAAATTGGTGCAGCCACTCTGGAAAACAACATGGAGGTTCCTCAAAAAACTTTTAAAAGAACTATTATATTATCCAGTAATTCCATTTCTGGTTACTGATCTTAAGAAAATGAAAACAGTAACTTGTAAAGATATATGCACCCCTAGGTTCATTGCAGCATCATTTACACTAGCCAAGAAATGGAAACATCCTAAGTGTCCATCGGTGGATGAATGAATAAAGAAAAT
>NW_005282949.1:0-465 GCF_000412655.1 Myotis brandtii
CTATGAGCAAAACTGTGAGGCTTGACTCTATGTGCTGTGCAGTAGGGACGATGCCCTCTGCGGACATCTCCCAAGGCCAGTAGCAATTGGTGTTAGGATTGCTAATCATCCGGTTATCACTTCCTTAGAGCCTGGCGGCTCCAGCCACTGCAGCTCCCCTGCTTGCCTCCGCTGCGTGCTTCAGAATGGACCCAGTTCTGGGATTGCATTCTAGAGAGGTTTGCTCGTGAGCATTTTGGGAGTTGACAATCTCATTTAAACTGCAGTGAATTGGTCTCAGACAACAGTCAGCATTGGTGAAACGACAGGTCCTCATACACATTGTCTGGGAGAATAAATTGGCACCATTTCCATGGAGGGCAATTAGGCAATAACTATCAAAACTGCCCAGCCAGGCTGGTGTTGCTTAGGAGTTGAGCGTTGACCTCTGAACCAGGAGGTCAAGGTTCGATTCCCGGTCAGGGC
>NW_005282950.1:0-465 GCF_000412655.1 Myotis brandtii
GAAAGTCTGTTCCAGGGATGAATGCTGTTTTCCCCACTGTGGTGCAGCTTTCCCGGAGAAATCGGTGGTCGAACCCTGTGAGTTTTCTGCCCTTGCCTTCTTCCTCCCTACTCGAAGCCTCGGGAATAGATAAGTGAACAGAAAGGCGAAAGTCTGGATAATTTTATCTTCCCTATTCATCTACCGTGCCAGTGCCCAAATCACTATTAAATATTACCTTAGCAAACAGAGGGTAGAAAGCCATCCGGCCAGAACTAGAGGCAAAATCATAGGTTTCCTCAGGTTAGGCATGGGCACCTGCATTGTCTCCATATATGTCCTGGATCATTTATTTAAGGAAACAGTATATCTAGAAAGAGATCTAGGCGTACAGCCAATGGATTCCAGCATTGTTTGCAATATTAAAAACCGAAAACAAGCAAAATGCTTATCAAAGTGGCTTTCTCTGGGGGCTCCATTATGTCA
>NW_005282951.1:0-465 GCF_000412655.1 Myotis brandtii
TGTGGCCCGTGGGCCGTGAGTTTGACATGCTTGATGTGCAGAGTGCCCTGCCAGGCACGGTGGGTGTTTGGGGGAACATCTGTGGGACAATGGGAGGGGCGGCTTTAGTGCTTCCCAGACCCTGCCCCGCCAGGTCTTGCGAGGCATTGGCACTGCTGTAGCAAAGAGGCTATCTGCAGTTAATTTGGTTTTTAAAATGAATACCTGGCGTACTAGTTTCAAATTCAAAAAAATAAATGTCGTTAGGTGACTTAAATAGCTTCTTAAAATACACAAATGCAGGGTGGAATGCTGAAACCCCTCAGGAAACCTTTGATGCCTGGCCTCTTTAGAGACAATTACTCCTAACATTTTACATGCATTTGGAATTTAACAGAGTCTGTTTTCTCTTTAAATGCCTGCCCTGTGGAGCAAAACTTTGGTGGGATCCTTACAAGTCAGATATAGGAAGCAGGTGAAGCAAAT
>NW_005282952.1:0-465 GCF_000412655.1 Myotis brandtii
TCCACGAACACACAAACATGTTGACTTTGCCAAGTCAGATTTGTTGGGTTTCTATTATCCATGCTTTCTATTAAGAATTGACTTATGTCACCCCAGGGCCTGCTTCAGAAGGTTATATATCATGAGAAAGGTCAGACTTCAGTCTCCCTGAGCGAGATTTTAGTGGCCCCGGCCTCTGCCCGGCAGTCAACCCTCCAGCTCATTCCCTCTCCAGAAAACCACCGAAAGGATAAAATTCCGAGGTCTCTGGCAGCTGCAGCCATGACGACAGGTCCTCTGTGGACCCCATTCAGCCTGTCGGTGGACGATCAAGTGTAGGTATCATGAGTTTCTTCTTGTCAAATTAAAATACCACATTTTTGCATCGCTGGCTAATATATCTGTAATTCTCATCTGCTGCTCCTTCATCATATGTGTGTAAGGGTATGGGGGGGAGGGTGTGTGTGTGTGTGTGTGTGTGTGTGT
>NW_005282953.1:0-465 GCF_000412655.1 Myotis brandtii
CAAACCGGTTTCGGCTCAGATTTTAATCTTTAATCTAGAATAATACCTTGGACTTTTTTTCTTCATGATATTGACATTTGGTTTTTTAGAATTCTACCCTTTAGTTTGAGTTTGTCTTCCTCATCCCTCATGATTAGATGAAGGCTATGCATTTTTATCACTATATAACTAATGTGATGTCCTTCTTAGTGCATCACATCAGAAGGTATGTCATATCAGTTTGACAAATTATTAGTGATGTTAAATTTGATTACTTGGTTGAAGTGGCCACCAGATTTCTGGTGATGCATTTTATTTCTTTGTAATTATTAGTATCTCTGGGGAAGAGTCTGAGATTGTATAAATATCCTATTTCCAATCCCCTTCTACTCAGTAGTTTTAGTACCCATTGATAATTCTCAAATCTAAATACTGTGATGATTGTAATGTGGTTTTTATAATTTACTGATGAGAGACAGAGAGAGA
>NW_005282954.1:0-465 GCF_000412655.1 Myotis brandtii
GGTACACCTGTATACAGCATTAACAGTGAGTGGAGCTCGCAGGGCTAGCAGCTGCTCTGGTGAGTCAGTGAGAGAGTGGTGAATAAATGTGATGGCCTGAGACTTCACTGTACATGACTGTCACTTTATAAACCCTAGAAGTACACATAGGCTCTAGTAAATTTATAAACAATAGTCTTCTTTCTTTGATAAATTAACTTAGCTTACTGTAAGATTTTTACCTTATAAACATTTTAATTTTTTTAACTTTTCAACTATTTTGTAATAACACTTAGCTTAACACATAAACGCGTTACACTGCTGTACAAAAACATTTTCTTTCTTTCTATCCTTATTTTATGTTTTCTTAATATTTTTTAAATGTATTATTAGTATTATTTTTACTTTTTAAACTTTTGGTTGAAAACCAAAACATAAACACACACGTTGGCCTAGGCCAGCCGTGGGCAAACTACGGCCCGCGGG
>NW_005282955.1:0-465 GCF_000412655.1 Myotis brandtii
TACATACTTACATCTTTTTAATAGATTGCAAATTCACTAATGGCATACCCAAGATCCCATTATTTATTTATTTTCTTAAGAGTTTGGCACACAGGCATTCAATAAGTATATATTAAATAGTTTTTGGGTGAATGGTAGGTTGCAGTGTTCTTGGGTTAGGTAATTAGTTGCTGAATCTCTGTATTAATAGCTTTTATCCCTAAAATGATGTATGTAAGTTAACTTCACTGGCATTTATTTGCAAAATAAAAACATGGATTTCTTATTAGTGTCTAAACCTACATATTTGATGTCATAATTAAAAATCAATTTTCATTTTGTTTTGTAACCCCTAATCAAAGATAACATCTCAGATGTGTTTTAAGATGAGCTTACCTACAATAACTTATATCTCAAATGTGTTTTAAGATGAGCTTACCCACAATAACTTACATCTCAGATGTTTTAAGATGAGCTTACCCACAA
>NW_005282956.1:0-465 GCF_000412655.1 Myotis brandtii
TTTAAAAACTTACATTCACATTTCATGCAAGACATAAAACTCAATGAAATGACTGTTTTATAATATGTAGACACCTACATAAATTAGTGAATTTGTTTACCCCCAATTTTTTCTCTTATTGAGTTTCAGTCACTGGGTTTATTGCTAAAGAGACAATGAGGTACATACATTAAAACATACTTGCTTTGTGCCTGTCAAGACTGATTTGAAAGGCCATTTTGACAGAACAGTATCTTTTTTTTAATGACTTATGCTTTCCTATATGTTTCTTTAAAGTGCTATCCAGAAAAAAACTAACAGCATTTTGAAGGTCAGTATTCCTAAGTCACATTTACTGATCTTTTATAAGACCAATTTTCCTTACCCCAAACTTACACATGGCCTAATGGAATTATAGATGTACATAAATTCTGCTTCCCTCACATTTATGAACAGTCATTATGACATGGCTGGCTCTAAATTCAA
>NW_005282957.1:0-465 GCF_000412655.1 Myotis brandtii
GGTAGAAGATGAGGAACTGATATTGAGGGCGATCAGATGTGGAGGATGGGAGACTTGCTAAAATGACTTAGCAGGATTCTTGTTAATACTAGATTTTGCAAGGAAGTGCAGAGACAGGCTAAGGGGAAGGTTCTGGAGCCTGGCTAAGGTTTGGTTAAGCAAAGAAAGAATCTTTGTCAATATCCAGGGAGAAATTCTAACTCCCCAAGGTGGCTTCGAATTCCGGCTTAAATATCATCTCAGTTGGGGTAGGGGACAGTTTAGGGAGTGGGGAGATGGAAGTCTCTTGGGGAAAAGTAAATTATTTTTAGGAATGAAAGAAGAATAGATGGGAGATGAGATAGTTTGTGACAGGTTTGTCCAGGTGTGTAGACCTTCTAGCCTCCTCTCCTATGATAAGAGTTGGTCTTCCCTGGTTGATGAAACTCCCAGAGAAAGGGTATTCTCATATTCTTAGTAGTTTTT
>NW_005282958.1:0-465 GCF_000412655.1 Myotis brandtii
CAGCAGCAGCAGCAGCATCACCCCATAACTTGTTAGAAAAGAACCTCAAACCTCACGACCGAGTCAGAATTTGCATCTTAAAGAGATGATTCAAGTTTGAGAAACTCAGCTCAAAAGAGTGAGCACCCCTCATCCCTCCCTGCCTCTTTAGGTGCCTGGCTTCATCAGATTTCCTTGTGTCTTCTCCACCTACAAATCCACTCTTTGTTGGGCTCTCTCAACAGCATTTAAACATGTCTTAGACTCTCCCATTCTAAATTAACAAACAAACCGTGCTTTAAAACTGTGCGGCTTTCTCCATCTTAATGTCTCTCACGTTCATTCATTCCTCTCCATCGTCACTGCCATTTTCTGGTTGAGGCTACCATTTTTTCTTGCCTATACTGGCTTCTCTATAGAGTCTTGCTCCCTTCCAGTCTTTTCTTTGCACAGCAGCTAGAGTGAACATTTTAAAACACACATCTC
>NW_005282959.1:0-465 GCF_000412655.1 Myotis brandtii
AACGAAAGGCGTGTAAAACTCAATACTCGGAAAACTACAATGCACTGTTGAAAGAAACTAAAGACTTAACTAAACGGGAAGATCAGAAAATTTAATATTCAACCATAATTAATTCTTTAATGGTTCTCTACTGTTACTTTTCCTCTGGCCAAAAACGCAGTAATTTAAGATTTATGGAAACAACAGCCAGGTTAAACTTGGCTAAATTATGTCAAAACACTTCCACGCACTTGCTCTCCACCCAGACGACAGCGATCCCGTCACATACCTGCACGCGCCCATGGGTGCCTTCCTGCTTCTGCTTCATATTGGGGTTCATTGTGCACCTGGGGAAGGACAAGCAGTCACCAACCGCAGAGGGAGGCCACGGGGCGGGGCCTGCGCCTCCCCTGGGGCTGGGGGAGGGTCTTTTCTCAGCCCTGCCACTGACCCTTGACATCTGTATTTTATATAAACACACCCAAT
>NW_005282960.1:0-465 GCF_000412655.1 Myotis brandtii
TCTGGCTTCTTTCACTTAGCATAATGTTTTCAAGATTTATTCATGTTATAGCATGTATTAGTAATTCAGTCCTTTTTAGGTCTGAAAATACTTCATTATATGGATATACCACATCATATTTATTCATTCACTGGTAGGTGGACAACAAGGTTATTTTTACATTGTGGCTATTATGAATAATGCTGCTATGATCACTCATGTACAGATATTTGCATAGATGTATGCTTTTATTTTTCTCAAGTATATATCCAGAAATGGAATTGCTGGCTAATATGTTAACTCTGTGGGTTCAAGTTTTTAGAAACTGCCAACTTGTTTTTCATAGCAGTTGCACCGTTTTACATTACCACCAGTGATGTATGAGAGTTTCAGTTTATCCACATCATTGCCAACAATTTTTGTTTCCTGTTGTTGTTGTTTTAATTTTTAGCCATCCTAGTGAGTGTGAGGTAGTCAGCTTATTGT
>NW_005282961.1:0-465 GCF_000412655.1 Myotis brandtii
TGAGCAGGAGTGAGGGCTAGTGGTCCGGACCCCCTCCCCACAGTCCCTGGGCAGGGCTGGATGGAGGCCGTGTGAGGGCATGTGGCCAGGGTGTGACAGGCCACTCTTCCTTCAGACTCACCGCCAGGTAGGCCAGAGCAGGGGTCCCGTTGAGGCAGATCTCCATTGGTGTCTTTTGATTGTAGAGGGTGTCATAGGACTGGGGCCAGGTTGACGGGATGGAGCTGCCCTCCTGGCCCAGGTACCAGTAGGCCTCGAAGATCTTGGTCAGGTCTTGGGCTAGACAACTGCAGTTGTACATGACCACGCCCAGCTCCTTGACCTGTGGGAGGGAAGTGCTGGGCCTGGGGTAGTGGCCTCATGTCCACAGCAGCCCCATTCCTTCCCATGCCCTTCAAAATCCCCTCTCCCTTCTTTTTTTTTAAAACATATATATATTTTTTTATTGATTTCAGAGGGGAAGGG
>NW_005282962.1:0-465 GCF_000412655.1 Myotis brandtii
ATTGATACTTAAGGGAGATACAATCTTTCCATTTCTGCACAATTATATAGCGTATCTGGATCTATACAATGTATATAGTAACTTATTGACTATTATCTCTAACAATAAGGCCTCGGGGACTTTCAATGTCAATGGATAGGAAATATCATTAAATGGAATCCCTCCCCAATTTTCTGTCTTGTTTACTTGCTGATTCTTTGTTCTGCACCTGCATCAAAACGAAACCTGTACCTATTTTTGCATATGCATACATTAACTTGTTTGGGATTTCTGCCCAAGTGCCCCAACATATCCACCCTTCATCCACACTTGTGTGCTTGTTACGTGATGACGAGTGGGACATTTCCAATTGTCCTAGAATTGGTGGCTGCAGTGCCTGCTGGAAAGAATTGGTGTTTAGTACCCCACATTCTATATTGGGGCTAGACACACTGTCAGGTTAGAGAACAGAAACTGCTTCCCCTC
>NW_005282963.1:0-465 GCF_000412655.1 Myotis brandtii
AGGCCACATCTTCAAACACTGGCATTTCATAACAAGGCCATTTTCTAGCTTCTGGATCTAAACTTTTCATATATTTTCTCAAAGTCAGAAGAGCATTATTTGTATAAGTAGCATGTAAAACTCGGTGTCAATCTGATTGTTTCCAAATTACGGTAGCAACTGCCAACATAAAAGTGGGGGTAAAATATAAGTAAGATATAAGGAGAAACACAGATACTTTACTTAAAAAAATCCACTTAGAAAAGGATATTTTTGCTTATGTTTGGAAGCCATAGATGCATAATTGTATTATTTGATGGGTGGGAAATTGCTTGTGTATAGTCTTCCCCACCAAATATGCTTCGCAGGTGCCGTAACTTTGCGTTACCTGTACGTGGAGCCCCCCAGGGGAGCTAAGAAGTTGTGAAAAGAAATGCAGAAAGTGGGACTGCAAACCATCTTCAGGCAATGCTGACACGGAGGGAA
>NW_005282964.1:0-465 GCF_000412655.1 Myotis brandtii
GTGCACCAGGCCTCTAGTAGTATCATAACTTAGGACAGACCTGCTGTTGCTCTAACAGGCTTACATAGTCAACAAACTGGCCTTAACAATAACCTCATGGGTCCATTACTATAACCCTTTTACATCTCCAGGAAGTCGAGGGACAGCGATATTCAGAAACTGGCCTGAAATCCTGCAACTGTAGCAGCGGAATATGAACTCAGGAAGTTTGGCTCCAGCCAAATGGAAATGACTCCCTGCTTTTCTTGGGAAGATTCATTTATTCTTGACCTCCACAACCCTTGGCTGAGTTCCTGAAACATTCACAGTGATATATTTTACAAAAGTCACAGCCCCATCCTTAATCTCAAAGAGCATGTCATCCCAGCAGAGAAAGGTCTCCTAACCGAGGCCTTGTTCATAGATGCCAGACTTCACTGTGAACATATTTTATAATTGATAGATTCTGGTGTAAAGGAAAACAAG
>NW_005282965.1:0-465 GCF_000412655.1 Myotis brandtii
CTGTGACCTCCTGGTTCATAGGTCACTGCTCAACCGCTGAGCCACACTGATTGGGCCACACTGTCTTTAAACAGAGGAGTGAATGGTGCCTTCATGGAGTAATGTCTGAGTTGTGCCCAAAAAAGGGCCTTCTAATGACACTAAGGGAATTGCAAGTGGATATAAGGAGGGATTGCTGCCAATCACAATACTGGCAGGGGCTGTGCCAGGACTTGACAGAGATGACACAGGGGTGGGGTGGGGCTCCAAAGGAAGTGATTCTAGAGGTGACCCCACCCAGGAGCCACCAAGAGTTGTTATTGTAAAACCAGAATTTGCTAGACTAAGAATCTCTGGCTGGGCTAAATCCTCACTTGCCACTCTAAGGAATTGCTAACCCTGATATGCTCAGACTCAGAAATCTAAGTGGTACCATCAAACCCTGATACTAGGGCTAACCATTGACTTCAAGGACTAAGAAATCCG
>NW_005282966.1:0-465 GCF_000412655.1 Myotis brandtii
ATGTAATCATTTCATTGAAACTTGTTTTTATAGAGCTAAGTGTGAAATAAGCAAAGAAATAAAAATGGGGAGAGAAAGAATAAATAATTACCAAAGACATTTAGTGGATTATTCCTAGATTGAAATCCTATTTCTAAAAAATGACAGAGCATATTCATTGGGAGAGCCATTGGTTGCTACAATTTGGAGATAATTCATTTTTTGATGTTGTAGGAAATAAGGAAAGGGAAGCCCAGAATTGGGTTCAAAAAACCCTTCAGCTGTAATAATGAATTGTTGTCGTGAGAAAAACACCCAAATTAGAGGAGAGTGGCTGTCTGTCTTAACAAGAGCTGTAGTGGGAAGCCCTTCTTGAAAGAGAAGTAAAATAAGGGAAAAAATTGCATTGTTGCAGGGCTAATTGGATGAAGGGACCTCGGTAAATTGTGATTGCACAGTTAATAAACCCGAGAGGTCTTTTTTTTT
>NW_005282967.1:0-465 GCF_000412655.1 Myotis brandtii
ATGGTTTCCCTAGGGAAAGAGGGGGTGCTGGGAAAACAAACAACAGATATCCATTACAGTGTCAGATCAATATGAGTTTGAAAATCTTTTACTTAATTTCTTAGGTCCTTAGTTTCTTCATCTGGTGTGAAATAGGTAAGACCTGCCCTTTGAGGAAGTAGCAATGGCAGTGGCTAACATTCCCTGAGCACTAACTCTGGGCTAATATGAGTACCTTGTGCACATTGTCTCACTAAGGAAACCAAAGGTTACATACATTGCCCAGAGTTGCATGGTGAGCAGTGTCAGGGCCTTGATCAGAGGCCAGATCTCTCTACGACAGCACTGCCCCCCATCCGAGAGGATGAAGAGAGATAAGATATTGAATGGGGCAGGGGAGGGTGAGGAGGGGTGGGGAAAGAGATCAACCAAAGGACTTGCATCCATTCATATAAGCATGACCAATGGACACAGACAATAGGGGTT
>NW_005282968.1:0-465 GCF_000412655.1 Myotis brandtii
ATTTTGTTGGAAATGAAGATTCCAGACACAGACATTCCAATTTCATAAATCCAGTGAATTTTAGAACTGGAAGGGACTAATACCTGCATTTTTTGGCAGCTAGAGAAACTGAGGTCTCAGAAGGTAACTGACTTGGTCAAGGTAATACAGTCCCACATGTGGCTGTATATGTGTCGTTATATATTTTCTGTAGCTCTTTGAAAGTCTCCAGTTGTCTGTGTGTATGTGGGAATTTCACTCAGCACCAGGTCAAGACTGGGCACTGGGAGTACCTAGAAGTACCTTGCAGCTCTTCCTTACCTGATTCTTGCAACCTCCCTGCGTCTCTGTAAAGGTGTAGGGGACAGGTGCAGCCACCTTCACAAACCTAAACTGCATCCCTGCCTAGTCTTGAGGGAAATGGCTTCTCCTGTTCTCACCATTCTGCATCCCAACACAGGCACTAGCCACTCCCACTTTCCTTCT
>NW_005282969.1:0-465 GCF_000412655.1 Myotis brandtii
CCCTGCAGGCCTGCATGCCTGGGAGAGGCAGGTGGGTGGGTGGGTGAGGACAACCCCACTGGGCTGAGCTGGGAGGGTCAGAGGCCCGGAAACCGCTTGGGCCCTTCCAGGAATCCTTGGGTTCAAACTCTGGGGCTGTGTGCCCCGGCCTGGGAGGCTAGCAGGCGGGGCCGTGGGGGCTGCCCAGGCCTCCATCTGTCCCCCACTCCGTCTGCCTTCAGGAACTATTGCCCAAACCTCCCCTGGGACTCCCTGCCTGGCACACGCACCCCCTGTCCCCACCATCTTTGGACGCCTGGGCCTGGCTGTGGCCCCCACACCGGTAACCCGGCAGTCACCTCCCAGCCCAAGCTTTAGTTTCTTCCCCCGGTGGTGGCGTTGCTGCCCAGGCCGCTGTGAAGCTGGGCAGATCCTGAATGCTCTGCTGACCACACCGTCCTCACACACATGCACATGTACACACAC
>NW_005282970.1:0-465 GCF_000412655.1 Myotis brandtii
ACACTTTCACCAGCTCGTGAAAGTAAGGACCGAATGTTCATGTGATACGTGTGTAATTTTTGGAAGGTTAGCCTTTTAAAAAAATATCATGCCATTCTTACTCTTTTAAATAAAATATTAATAATTGTAGATGTTAAAAATGTCCTACCTGGCCAAACAAGAAGCTGGTAGCTATGTGGAGGGTCTTGGACACCACTTAGTCGAGTTTACTCGTTCTCTGTGTGAAGAGGCCCCGATTAGAGGGCCAGTGACTTGGTCATGGCCATGAGACAAAGCTTTAACCCACCGAGGACCTGAGGGGTAGACGCGGTCCTTGCTTAGGTTGAAAGGGGCTGCCTCCAAAGGAAGGAAGAAAGTGACTATGAAAACCAAGTGCAATTCCCTTCCAGTCCTCAGTGTGATAGAAAGTATCAGTAGAAGAAATTGTAAAATTTGATCAACTTCATTGAACTTTAACTGAGCACC
>NW_005282971.1:0-465 GCF_000412655.1 Myotis brandtii
CATGCACTGCTTGACATTGTAGGGGAGGCTAAGCCTTGTAGCTTTGAGAATCAGGTTATGTGTCAGTTGACTTCCTGCTGGTTCTACTGATGGAAAATAGTGGCAGGAGACTGGAGGATGTAGGAAGGGAAAAGCCAGCTATTTTCCTCTTCTTTTTCTACCCCTGGCAGAATCTCTGGCACTCTCTGATCTGATTCCCATCTTCCATGGTTCTAGTTTCTCCTAGAAAACCCTGGACTCCTTCCTATCTCCCTCCAGACTTGGTGTGTTAGAGACTTCCAGCTGTTGATGACTCTGGGTTACCTTGCTCTGACCTATTGACTTATAATTTACTTCATCAAATATCAATTGTCAACTGACTCTTCCCAGATTACAACTGTCACAGGGAGAAATCAGACAACTACAGGGTTGGGCAAAAGTAGATTTACAGTTGTAAATATGCCAAACAGAGTTTATTATTGTATT
>NW_005282972.1:0-465 GCF_000412655.1 Myotis brandtii
CATTCCCCCTACCTGAATGCCTCATCCGTATAACCCTGAGTCCTAATTTTTCTGTCATGTTAGCTCAAGCCCCACTTTCCCTGTGGAAAATTTCCCAATCACTTCAGCACACAGATCTATTTTCTCTCTTTTCTTCTTTGTCACATAAGTCATGCACATCCTCTACTTAGCACAGTGATCCTGACACCTAGCAAGTGTTCAGCAGAGTGGGCAAGAAGATGGGCTTTGGGGCCAGACTGCCTGAGTTGGTAACCCAGCCCTGCTGCTTGCTTGCTGTGTGCTCTTTGACAACACAGCTAACCTCTCTGAGCCTCAATTTCCTCATCTGTCATAAGAGTAATAATTGTACCTCACAGGATTGTTATATGTCAAGTTATTTTATGCAGAGATTCCATCTGCTTCACCTAGTGTTCGTTTTTTGAAGGTAGGCTATTGGCTACTTATGCCGCTTGTGGGGAGCCGGCA
>NW_005282973.1:0-465 GCF_000412655.1 Myotis brandtii
ATATATGCTGTTGGTCTGGATGAGGTTGATTCACTAAGCAGAAAATTTTTTTCTAACCAGATAAAACCTATTTATATTTTTTACCCTTAAATTGCATAAGCCTTCACCTTCTAACCTTGATTTAACCTTGGTTAAACCTTAGAAAGTCTCTGTCCATGACTTTTAACCATGAAATTTCTTTCTGTGTACAAAGTGAACTTGAATTTCCTCAGTTTCCCTGGGTCTTCAGTTGTTTCTAACTGGCTGCTTGAAGTATATGGTTAGTTTCAGTTGAAACCAAAAAATTTTAATTCCCCAACTCTTTCCTAGCACATAAATAGGTTTTGGGGAGTTCACCTAAGTCTCATCCTGCCAAAATATATTTTTTTCAATTTCTATTACTTTGAAAATTATTTTGTAGTGTGAAATTGTGGTGTAAAGTTTTTTTTGTCACTCCAAAAGAAGCAAAGGTTAACAAATTATTAT
>NW_005282974.1:0-465 GCF_000412655.1 Myotis brandtii
TTTTTTTTCAGGTAAGAATAAGCCCCTCAGAATTCTGTCCATGCCTGTAATATGAAACTTATCACAATACATTATGATTATTTATGTTTGACTTTGTGTTGGCCTCTAGGTCATGGGCCTTTGAGGGCAACAGTCATAGGTCATGTCATTGTGGTCATGTCATAGGTGCTCAATAATTGTGTGCCTGCACTTTAAATAATTTATGGAATGACTAAGAACATTTAGAAGTGAAGACAAAATAAGTTAGTGAAATTATAAGGTTTTTATTTTGTGTTTTACATGTACATTAACACCTCATTTTTACAAGATTATAAACTGTGGGTTAGAGGGTGTTGTTTTGTGGGGGTTTTTTGTACTTTTCTTTTGCATCTCTCTTGATGTAAGATTGAGGATATGTTAGGCGCTTCACTGAAATAAAACAAAACAGATTTTAAAAATCAAAACACTCTTATTTTGCCTTTCAGA
>NW_005282975.1:0-465 GCF_000412655.1 Myotis brandtii
GCTGAGAACGGCCATCGGGGGGGAGGACATTGGCGGCTGTGTGTGTGGCTGGGGGCCCGGGCCTGCCCACCTCGCCGCAGATCCAGGGTCTCCACCTCACACTTGTCGGACAGGTACAAGGCTGAGTCGTCGAGGATGAACCTGGTGGGGAACAGGGCTGAGAAGGGGCCAGGTGCCCAGAGACAGGCAGATGGACATCCTCAGCAGGTCCCCAGCCCACAAGACGCTAGCGCTGGGCCCTCTGGCCGTGGTGTTACCTGCACTATGGGGAGAATGGGCCTGGTCTCCCGCGTCCCAGGCCCAAACTTATTGTTCCCCAAGCACTTCTAGCTCCTCCGCCTCATCTGGGCCTCACAGCAACCCTGGGAATGAAGGGTCCTGTTTTCCCTCCTACAGTCATTGTTCTTTTAAAACAAGTCCTTATTTTATTTTATTTTTTAAGGGGAGAGACCAAGGGGATCTCTC
>NW_005282976.1:0-465 GCF_000412655.1 Myotis brandtii
ATATATATATCTATTTTTCTGGAGAACTCTGGTATGATTCTCAATGTGACTTCATGCAACCAGAAAGACGTGACACACTGTAAGTCTTCCACTTGGCAGGACTCGGGGAAAAAAAGAGAACCTTTAAGCTTCTCTGTTTTCCTTAAAGAAAGAAACTGAGAAGGTATAAAAACTACTTGCCATCTTTCAGGTCAGATATTCTTGTGGCTCATTGTATTTTTCCCATTTTAGGGAGCCTGTGAATGGACATATACTCAGTGTGCTCCCATGATGGCTGTTCTATGTGTGACCATCACAGAACAGAGCAATGCCTTGATGTTGTCACATCAAAAGCAGGGTGGATGTTTTAGGCAGAGAGAGGGGGAGGGATAAGAGGAAGAGAGTGATGAAGTGCAAAGGAAGAACAGCTCTAGCTGAATTGTGTGGCAACAGAAAGCAATGAACTGGTTCAGGCACAGACCAGAA
>NW_005282977.1:0-465 GCF_000412655.1 Myotis brandtii
TCGCGAGCCGCAGTTTGCCAACCACTGGACTAGACAAAGGCAGTTGAGTTGCAAGCCCAGTAAGGTCTGAGTGAATCCTGCCTCCTCAACTTTCTAGCTGTGTTAGCTTGGGCAAGTCACTTAACTTTTCTATAACCTGTGTTCTTGTTTGCAACATGGGGAAGGATAATAATGATCTCCAGGGTGGTTGGGAAAATTAAGACAGTACATTTAAAATTTTAGAGTCATATCTGACACCCAGTAGGTGCTCATCAGCTTCACCTTCCTTTCCTATGCTCTCTTCTTACCATTTCTTGCTCATTATACCTGATTATCGACACCTCTCTGGGGCCTGGGGAGAGATGATCCCTAACAGTCAATAGCTGTGTGAGTCTGTAAGAAAGTGTCCTTGGGGAAACTTTAATCAATACTCCTAAACTGAAACTCTTGCTTGAAGTGTTTACAAACACTTGGGGCTTTGGAATA
>NW_005282978.1:0-465 GCF_000412655.1 Myotis brandtii
CGAAAAGGCGGGAAAAAGCGGAAGCAAAAGAAGTCTGAGGTGGCGCCGGGGACCGGGATGGGGAGGGCGGGCGAGAGGAAGAGCGGGCCCCCAGGTGACGCAGGCCGGGCCTCAGAGTAGGGGTGACCCTTTCTCAGGCGGTGCCCCCCCCAGGCCCGACCCCCCCATTTCACGTCCTTAAAGGGGAGACCCTGATTCTAAGAAGGTAACCGAGTGCCGGGGGCTCGGCCGCCTCCTTCTGAGGGGGCAGCCCCGGTCCCCACACGTCTGAGGTCCAGACCCCCCAACTTGAGAAAACGCCCTTTTATGAAGACGGGGCTGCATTCTAGGTGCAGGCCTGTGGGCTAAGGAAATAACCCCAAGGACTAGCCTAAAACGTGCCCTGTTCTACCTTTATGGCTCTCCATTATGGGCGCTGACACCCCAAACCTGAAAGGGGTCCCCCTGGGTCAGGTCTCCCAGGTG
>NW_005282979.1:0-465 GCF_000412655.1 Myotis brandtii
AGTGCAATTCTTGAGCATTTGGTCCAAACTGGACATCCGATCGACAAGGATGAATGTTTTAAAGTTTTCTACTGCGTCAATAACCGTTATCCCAAAGGACTCAAAAAACGCCTGCTGAAAACAGCTGAGGCAATTGCAATTAGAATCCTCGAACCAGAACTGTGCAAACAGAAGACACTCGTGCAAACTCTGAATTTGCCTTGGACCTAAATGTGAGCTACATGTATTAACTCACTAATCTTTGCATTTCGCACAACCAGCTTGTGAATACACTGGCAGTTGACCCCGAGTTCACAAGCTGAAGTTGATGTTGTTGCTTTATTACGTCATTGTAAATCTGTTCTGTTTTATTACGTCATATCTTCTGATCTGGTCCACTGTATTACGTAATCGTCAAACTGCGGATTTTGATCACGCTGCCACCAATCCAGTCCTTGCTCTCACCGGCCAATATGAACCGTTCTT
>NW_005282980.1:0-465 GCF_000412655.1 Myotis brandtii
TGGAGGCTGGGGGTTGTTAAGGAGATAAATGAGTATGTACTGGTCAGAAGGGATAGAAGCTATGATTTTTACACCTAACTGGAGTTCATAATGCCTCTGAATTCCTACTAGTCAAAAAGAGATTATATTATGAGAGGAATGAAAGCTGAGAATAACAATGATAACTGCTAGCACTTACTAAGTGTTTATTCTATGCTAGGCACTGTACGAAGGACTTCACATGTATGAATTCATTTGCTCCTCCCAATTCTCCACGGGTCTCTCAATGCCTGCAGGTCTTCTGAGCAAGAGGCACTAAGAGCTCTGAAATCGACTATCTTCTCAGGGATGTCTGTATAGCAAACAGCCTGGGGAGGTAAAGAGTTTCTCCCTTCGGGGCAGAGGGCAGAGTTGTTCCCCCAACCAGTTTAATAAAGATAAGGTCTCGCGTGGTTGCGCATCGACCTATGAACCAGGAGGTCATGG
>NW_005282981.1:0-465 GCF_000412655.1 Myotis brandtii
GGCCCCAATCACCCCAACCTCCTGGCTGCTCGAAAGGTGTCTGTGTCCAGGATGCTCTCGCTGCCCAATGACAGCTACATGTTCCGGCCCGTAGCGCCCGCCTCGGGCCCTCACCCCCACCCGCTGCAGGAGGTGGAAATGGAGACCTACGTGGGCACCACCTCTGGTAGGACCCCCAGAGACAGCTGGAGAGATTGGGCAGGTGGGAGGCCTAGGCAGCAGGACTCGGGCGGGTCGGGGGCTCAGGGCTGGTGACAGCTGCCTGCTTTAGACACCCTCCTGCCCTAGGCTTGACCTCCGTGGAGCACGTGCCACCTGTGGAGTCCTGCGCCTCCCTCCAGGCCTTGCCAACTGCGTCCTCCCCTGCCAGGGGCAACAGCACCCTCCTCACCCTGCCCCCTCGGGGCACGGCCCGCTCCCCCAGCTTTAGCCGCCTACTCTGCAGACAGGTAGGAGCCCCCCCCC
>NW_005282982.1:0-465 GCF_000412655.1 Myotis brandtii
TCAGAAAACATACTTCAACTGGCTTCATGTAAGTGGGATCAAGGGATCAACCTGCAGGATTGGACTGATTCAGACCTGACTCAGTTCTACTTCCCCACTTGTTTTTATAGAACCAGCCTCATCCTATGACTGGATTCCTCAATGAGGAAACATTTTTTCATGCAGTTCCAGGCCTTATGTTAATACACAATCACCAATTTCAAGGAAAGAAAGAGAACTTTTTTCTCCAAGTCCTTAAATGGACTCTGCTTAGATTGATTAAAACAAATATTTAATGAGTGTAGCCAGGAGAATAGAATGTGCTTATTGGTTTACATCATCCAGGTTCCTGAACTGGGAAAGTAGTGGGGTCAGAGTTTAAAAACAAAACAAAACATAAAACAGATTGCATTAAAAAATGAGCAAAGAACCTGAACAGACACTTCTCTAAAGAGAACATACAGATGGCCAACAGACATATGAAAA
>NW_005282983.1:0-465 GCF_000412655.1 Myotis brandtii
CATATGCACAGGGGTTGCTGGGCACGCTTGGCTTCCTCTAAGTTCAAGGGGGATGTGGCCAGCCTCTTCATTCAAAATGTGAACAGTTCTTATCATCCATTATCCTCGGGTTGGAGGCTTTGGCAAAAATAGAACAGGGAAGGAGTCTCTTTCTACTTGTCACACTTGTTCCATTCAACAAGCTTGGAGTGTGTGCTATGTGCCAGACACTGAGCTAAATGCTGGGATTACACAGGTGAGTGAAACCTAATCCATGGCCTCAAAGGAGCACAGCTCCAGGCAGAGCTCAACCTGGATGAACTAAAGGTCGGAGGGAGGGGGTGTGTGAAGGGCACAGGCTCAGAAGCCTGGGTGCCTGGTGTGAATTCCCACTTCGCCACTTATTAGCTGTCTGACTTTGGACAAGTTTTCTTAACTCTCTGCACCTCCATTTCCCCACCTGGAGAATGGGATGATAATAGTATC
>NW_005282984.1:0-465 GCF_000412655.1 Myotis brandtii
TTTCTATCTCTCTCCTCCCTTCCTCTCTGAAATCAATTCAAATCTATTTTTAAAAAATAAAATATTTTTTAAAGAATGATGAAAACACTTTACAAATGGCAGTTCCACAAAAATTAAACATAGAATTACCACATGATCCAGCAACCCCACTTTTTGGTACATACCCAAACGAGTCGAAAGCAGGGTTCCAAACAGATACCTGCACCCCCACATTCACAACAGCATTATTCACAAAGGCCAAAAGGTGGGAGCAACCTAAATATCCATTAACAGATGAGTAGATACACAGAATGTGGTTCTTTCACATAAGAGAAGCTTTTTCAGCCTCGAAGAGGAAGGACATTCTGACACCTGCTACCATGTGGATGGACCTTGACCTGCTCAGTGAGACAGGCCAGACACTACAGGACAAACATGCATGAGTCCACGGGTGGGGTGTCACTAGAGTAATACACTTCAACATCA
>NW_005282985.1:0-465 GCF_000412655.1 Myotis brandtii
AGTGAGAATACCTTAGTATAGTTGGTTGAACAATAACTCCAAAATTCATATTCACCGGGAATCTCAGAATATGACCTTATTCGGAAAACAGGCTGTTTACACAGGTAATTTGATTAATATGAGATCATAGTGAGGTAAGGCGGGCTCTAAATCTAGTAAACAGTGTCCTTATCAAGAAGAGAGAACACAAAAACAGCATTTGAAAAGCTGATGTAAGAGGGAGGCGGAAATTAGAAGTATGTTGCTACAAACCAAGAAATGCCAGGAGCGATCACAAACGATAAGGCAAAGGATTCTTCCAGAGTTCTCGGAGGGAGTGTATATAGTCCTTCTGATACTTCGACTTTGAACTTCTAGCCTCTTAAACTATCAGAATACATTCCTATTGTTTTAAACCATCTATTTTGTAGTTTTGTTATGGCCCCAGGCAGTGGCTGACTTTGCACCTGGGGGGGGGGGGGGGGG
>NW_005282986.1:0-465 GCF_000412655.1 Myotis brandtii
TTCTTAAAATATCTACCAACTGAAATTTAGTAAAAGTAATACAAGAAGGACATAAAACAATTCACTCTAAAATACATACACACCTCTCTGACAGTCTGGCATCATTCAGGAATAAACTCTTGTGTCTAAAATGGGGGAAGGATGGATTATATATCACTCATTTAATCCTGAGGCTGGGAAAATGGCTCGTCTCAACTTCCAAAAAGCTTTATGCGGCAGTAAATTCAGGCGAATACTCTCTGACAAACACCTGGACTGCAGATATTATATTTTCCCAATCAGCTCAATCAGCTGAGAGCTTAACGTCATTCTGTTAATGCAAAGAAGCTTAATCATAATATATGTGTAAGTAAGGGTGCTCTTAGAAATAATCAACCACGAATAGTATGTATGGCATAATAAACCAACAGTAGTGTGGAACAGGTCCCAGTAGTCCTCCTACTAAGTCAAATCTTAACCCTTAAA
>NW_005282987.1:0-465 GCF_000412655.1 Myotis brandtii
CATTGGGTGTTAGGGATCAACTAGGAGTTTGTAATTTCAGCAATGTAAAGTTAATAAAATAAAGTAGGATGAAGGAGGGAAGGGAGGAAAAATGTTTGTAAATGGCTTAAAAATATATGTGAATGGGTATGAACAATTTTTATTAATATTGTTTCTGGTTTAAATTATAGGGGGGAATGACAACATAACTATTAATTAATTTAAAATCTATTAATTAACCACTGAAAAATTATGTTCTAGGCACTTACCTAGGCAAGAAAAAGACACTGAACAAAAACAGACAGGACTTCATGCCCTCATGGTCTTTACATTTAATTATGCAAAGCCAACAATGGGCAAGCAAATACAATATCCAATATATAATGCTGTGAAGAAATACAGCCTGGGAGGGAGATTGCAATTTAAAAATGTAGCTTTTGGGAAAGTTCTCATTGATAAGGTGACATTTGATCAAAGACCTGAAGG
>NW_005282988.1:0-465 GCF_000412655.1 Myotis brandtii
CTAGTTGGAAACTATGAGTTAGGACCAGAAGAGTAACACAATCTGATTTATCGTCTTAAAACCGTCACTCTGGCTGCTGTGTTGTGGGAGGTCAGGCAAAGAGAGCAGCTGGGAAGATATCTAGGTTGACCACACAAGCAAAAAAAATGAGGGAGGCTTGGATCAGATGAAGGTGATGGTGGAGCTGAGGTAAGGTTGGAGGTGAGAGATATTTTACTGGGATACATTCACCATAGCGTCTATAGAGTAGGATGTAAGGTGAGATGGGAAAAGAGGAGTCTGGGAGAATCGAAGGCTTCTGGCTGAGTGACTGAGGGCTCAGTGTGCCACTGGCTGAGGTGGGAGCGCTGAGAAGGAGCAGGTGTGCTGATGTGGACGGGTTGATATGTGATGAGAGCACACCTGCCTCTCTTCCTCCGCCACGTGCTGAGAGACTTGACCCTGCAGCCAGGCTGGGTGTGTACA
>NW_005282989.1:0-465 GCF_000412655.1 Myotis brandtii
AGCACCCCGATTCGTCTTCCTGGGTCCTGGGTGACCGATGACTACATTGGCCTTAACTGGCAAGTGGGCCTCATTGTGTCTTTGCTGACTTCTGAAACTGAGAGCAAGGACTGCGTAAAACAGATTCTCATAGGACCAGAGAGGACAAAACAGCCTGAGCGTAAAAGCAAAATGTGGCTCAGACATTGCTAAAGCCAAAGACTAGTGGATTCTATAAGACGCAGTCATCCTAACGAAGGCAAGTGCGGTTTGTGAATGGCTACCCTCACTTGCATTCTTGATGACAAACTCTTTATATTCATGTATCCACTAACTCCATCAGTCATTGGTTCAGGGTCGATCCCAATAGGCATTAATTCATCCCACATTTAGACTTAACCTCATGCAGATCAATTATGCTCTAACACCCAGAGAAAGCCCTCGTGCTTGCTGTTTGAAGCAACTGAAAATTCAGATAGTGTATGC
>NW_005282990.1:0-465 GCF_000412655.1 Myotis brandtii
GTAAAAAATCAATAAAGTATATTTTAAAAAATAAATAAAACTAGCTGAAATTCATTAATATTTTCATCTATAGTTTTGTATTTATTTTTGTTTTTATTTAAGAAGCAATATAATAATTATGTATGATGCTAGATTTATCAGACTGAGCACTTTATAAATTATATAAATGTCTAATCATGTTGAACACCTGAAACTAATATAATATTTCAACTATAATTAAAAATTAAAAAATAAAAACTAGTGCCAGATCATTTGATAAAAATTTCAAACTACAGAATTACAGAATGCATAAAGTGAAATAATTTTAATAGCTTTTGTGTATCTTTTCTTTGCCAAATATGTGAATTATGTCATAACCACTAAATTTGTAAAATGTTTAAATCTTATAGGATAAAGTGGTATCTAGAAAGAACAATTAGATATTTCATGAATTCCTAGTGGGAATATATAATATTAGAACTATTT
>NW_005282991.1:0-465 GCF_000412655.1 Myotis brandtii
TGAGAGCGTAACAATTGGCTGCCTCCTGCACGCCCCCTAGTGGACCAGGAATGGAACTGGCGACCTTTCAGTGCCTGGGATGATGCTTAACCAATTGAGCCACACCAGTCGGGGCTCTTTTCTTTTTAAAAACTTGCCCTCCTTGTCATGCACGGGGCTTCCTGAACCTGAAACACCCTCAATTCTGGAAGAGCCATGATCTCTTCCGGGATTGCTTCTCTCCTCCACTCTTGCACCTCCTTCAGAACATATAATTAGACGCACTGTGATCCTTTGTCACTCTTCTCTGTCCTATGTTTCACTTTTCAAATGCTTTGTGCTGCATCCCGGTTAATTTCTTCACATCTGTCTCCCAATTCATTGATGAGTGTCTTCATCTGTGTGCAGTACTAGTATGTGGTTTAATCCATTGTTTATCTAATTTCAATCACCACATTTTTTCATTTCTACAAATTTTTCTTTTTC
>NW_005282992.1:0-465 GCF_000412655.1 Myotis brandtii
AGAGAGTGAATGGCAGTGACAACCTGAGAGGAAATAGAGATGAAGCAAATGAGTGGTGGGGAGTGCATGGGGGGTGAGAAATATTTTTAATTCCATATTAGACATGTTGAATTTGAGGGTCACTGTGGTTCTCTGAGGTGAAGATATCCAAGTAGTATTAGTGAGGAATATGGGTCTAGGTTGGAGATATGGATTTTAAAATCATTCACTAAATGATGGTAGTTGAAGGCATTGCTGAAGGATGAGATGGTCCTGGGAGAGAACATAAATGAGAGAGTTCTGAGATTACTAACACTTTAGGGGTTAGCTGAGGAAGAGTAGCAAGCAAATGAGGCTTAAGAGCAACAATATAGATCAATGTTTGTTGTTCTTAAAAGTACTAATGACAAAATTCATATAGAGGAAGGTGCAAATACCCTTGTTAGGGCTTTTGCTGTGGTAAGGAGAGGAGTCAAAAGTTTTCAC
>NW_005282993.1:0-465 GCF_000412655.1 Myotis brandtii
GGGCACCGACAGCCCCAGCTGCCCTCCAGGAGAGCAGATCTGCGCACTCAGCTTGACTGTGGCTGCTGTCCTGGCTGGGCCGACGTGCGGGGAGGCCAGGACCTGTGACTGCCGGCGCAGTCTCCCGGACATCCTCCCCTGTATGGTCTCACCTAACCCAGGAGCAAGAGTGTTCCCAGGGGCCCCAACAGGAGCATCCTACCTCCAGGGCAGCCGCAATGGCCCGGGGCTTGCACTCCAGGACGGCCTTGCCCACTGCATCACGGACGGCCTTGTACTCCTGCCCATGCACCAGATAGCGGTCCATCTGGCCCAGAAGGTCCTCCTGCAATCCCGGGAGCACAGGGTTCTCCAAGGTGGGGGCAGAGGGGGGAGGTTTAGCAGAGAACTGTGAGCGAGGTATGGAAGCCTGTCATCATTGGAGGTTCAGGGGCACGAACCTGGGGTTCCAGGTTGGCCCCAGGC
>NW_005282994.1:0-465 GCF_000412655.1 Myotis brandtii
ACTAAAACTCTTCTAACCTCCTTTCACACTGAGCTAGAGTCACCGATTTCCGTTATGCACACCCACTGAGTAGACTATGAGGAGTAAGCCTTCCAGTTTCACACTCGTCCTTGAGACACTTGAAGACAACTGTCATTTTCCTCTTGAATCTTCTCTGATCCCCAATAAATATCCTCCCCAGGATCAAGATCCCTCACCTCCACACGAGGGAGGATTTCTAGATCTCGTCTCATCCAGGACCCCCTTTTGTGAAGGGGCCACCAAAGGATCAATCACCGTCTTAACAGGTCAGGAGACAGGGAGGACCACGCCCGACGCCCAGTGGCGATCGCAGGGCTTAGGAGGCACCTCAAAGGTGGGCGAGAAAGGGCTCCTGGGACCCTGAATGCATCTTTAGTTCTTGGGGAGCAAACTCCACAAAGTAAGAATGTAGCCTGGGCAGGAAAAGAGGCCCAGTGCAGAGAG
>NW_005282995.1:0-465 GCF_000412655.1 Myotis brandtii
AAAATATAAACATTTATATAATTCATTTTTACAGTTCTCTTTGTTTATTAAGCTTGCAGAGTTTTATGTACTTTACTGGTATGTACATTACAATTTCACAAAAAGAGAAAGTTGTAACACTGATGAGGAAGAAAAACATAAAAGAACTGGTTTCCAAAAGGGGGGAAAAAAAGTATTACTGA
This sequence comes from Myotis brandtii, assembly GCF_000412655.1. NCBI lineage: Eukaryota > Metazoa > Chordata > Mammalia > Chiroptera > Vespertilionidae > Myotis > Myotis brandtii. The sequence goes on from NW_005282995.1 coordinate 183, forward strand.
GACCATTTGATAATATTATTTGTTTTTCACTTAAAATAAAGAAAATAAATATTTACAAAGTTTCAAATAGAATATAAATACATATATCCTATTCAATAACAAATGAAAAATGATTCAGTCCCTGAGGCTGAGACTTTTCACCAATAATATATATTAACCCTTTTAATTTAACTGGATGGAATTATCTACAAGGGAATTCTGGAATTCTTACTCCAATTTTGAAAAGAAAACTTTTAAGATGGAAAATGTGTACATTAACATCAAGAAAATATAGAGCATGCTT
>NW_005282996.1:0-465 GCF_000412655.1 Myotis brandtii
TGACACACGGCAGTTGAAACATCTGGTTCCCTCACTCTATTCTGAGCTCCTTGAGGTGAGACTTCCATCTGATCATTGCAACCCCACCTGGCACAAAATAGTCTCTCAATAAATGTTTGCTGAATGTGTAGATGAATGAACAAATAAATGATTCAAAAAACTTTCCACATGCCTTTTCCTCTTTGAACCAACCCTTACAATACCTTAGCATGGTATGAATTATAATGTCTTCATATGTTTATTTTCATATAAATTCTTTATATAAATTCACCCCAAATATTACACACTTAAAATCTAGACTTACAGTTTTCTCAGGGCCAGAATTTAAAAACCATGTTTTTTATTTAAATTCCTTATTTTTTTTCTCTCTGCAACTTGATTTTTGACCTTATCTTTTAAATGCTGACCAACTGACCTTGATTCCCAGGTCTATGTATATCACACTTGATGTTTCCCTCGTAGTGT
>NW_005282997.1:0-465 GCF_000412655.1 Myotis brandtii
CAGGGCTCACTGGGAGTGGTCGCTGATGGAGGAGCCTCATGGCTGTCCGTGCTGCACGCGACTGTCCCCCACTCTGCGTCCAGTCATTGCCGCTGAGGTCTGGGGTGGCCCATGTGGCTTCTTCGCTTCTCAAAATGCCCCCCCCCCCCACAGGAATGAGCGGCTGGCTGGGAGCTCTGAGGCTGCTGACCCCCTCACCTGTCCGCCCGTGTCCTCCTGGGTGCGCGGAGACACACGGCTGGTGGCTCCTCCAACCCCCCAGCAAACAGCAGGACGTGAGCTGCGACACCCTCTAGCGTGGGGGCCACGGAGTGCTGACCGCGAGGCCGCATCGGTGTCCACGGCTGGCGATGCAGCGGCCGAGGCGCAGCCACAGCTCACGGGTGTGCTGCTCTGCCCCTCCCGGTGAGGACCGCGTTCCCTCCCCGAGGCATGGGGTGCAGCCTGGTGTGCAGTCCCGCTGGC
>NW_005282998.1:0-465 GCF_000412655.1 Myotis brandtii
GGTGTCATCCCCACACGAGGGACACAGCAAGAAATACCAGTGAGTGGGAGCCTTCCCAGCAGGGAAATCCAAGCACACTCACCACCTGTCAACCTGGTCACTTTAAACATCAGGCGGAAATCCAGGAAGCAGGGGATCAGGGAGAGCCACCTGGGCCTCCCTTAGGCAGACACCTGACTGGCATTAGGGCTCCCAGGCCAGGAGGGTTCGAAGGGCCGAGTGCAGGGCAGGCTAGGGGACTGGGCGGGCTATGCCTCCCACCTCCTGGGTGTCTCTGGAACTCACTTTCTGGCCAGGTAGCCCCTGCAGCAGGCCTGGAACCCGATGATGACGTCAGTGATCTTCAGGTCCCTCTCCTCCTCCAGGTGGGCCAGGACGCCGGCCCGGAAGAAGACCTTGCTCTGGCCGATGCGGTACAGGTTGCTGTCCAGCTCCAAGGCTTTGATCTAGACAGGGGAGAGCAGG
>NW_005282999.1:0-465 GCF_000412655.1 Myotis brandtii
TGGCTAAATTCCCTAATCTCTCAGATCCCATTTTCCATGTAAACCAGGGACTAGCCAGAAAATAAAATTTCAGGATCAATAAAGCCTTCCAGATAACACAGCCTAGAGTTCTATCATTCTACAAATGTAGAAACAGAGGCCTAGAGATTTTAGAGAACTGTCCTTAATTCACATGTGCACCAAACCAAATCTAATATCCAAATCTAGTACTTATGCCATGAAAGAGATATAGGTTTAAGAAAATAGTTATTCTTTATATAAAAAAATAGCTGATTCATTACCAATAGTAGCATGATGAAAATGAAAGCTCTTATTGTCTGGCCCTTTTCGGACCAGTAAATTGCTTGTCCACATCATTGAACAGATTAAATATAAATCCAGTGTTTCATTATGTACTATGTGCTATAATAATGTAGTTAGTTATTATATACTAGAGGCCCGGTGCACGAAATTCACCGGGGGGGG
>NW_005283000.1:0-465 GCF_000412655.1 Myotis brandtii
AGAGTCCCCCAACTTCCCAACAGGTTATTTTCGGAATGTCTGTCAGTTGGTAGGTTGAAATTTTAAAAATAATTATATTTGTGCTAGAAATATCCTCACATGTTACATAAGTTTGAACTCTCCTACAAAAGTCAAAAATCATCCTCTCAGAATGAAAATGAGCATCATTGCAGCACTTACAGGGCAAAATTGAAATATATAGTAAAAAGAAATGAAACAGACTGGCTTATCCATTCCTTCAATAAATATTCATAGAGCTCCTTCTATATGCCAGGTGCTATTTTAAAGGTCGGGGATACAGCAGTGCATAAAATCTTGAAAGCAGGCCCATAGCACGTGGGGAAACCATGGAGGGTTGAACGGGAGGACTGAGCCTGGTGGTGATGTTGAAGGAACGCCTCATCCCTTCCAAGGATCCAGGTGGTAGTAGCATCCGTTCTTCATTTCACAACCTCTGCCTCCCCT
>NW_005283001.1:0-465 GCF_000412655.1 Myotis brandtii
GCACTGCAGTCCTCAGACCTAGGCAAGCAGGCTCCTGCCCTTGCTTTCCTCTTTGAACTGTAAGCCTACTCCACCTGCACCATCAAAATCACCTGGGTGCCTGTTAGAAACACGCACTGAGTCAGTGGAGCCCCCGGTTATATGCACCTTCAAGCTGGGAAAGCATTTCATTAGGGGGCACCTGCTCTGGCTCCCCTGTGACCACACCCTCTTCACAAAAGGCCATGTCCGAGGGGTTGGGGGACATGCCCACCTGGAGCCTGGGTCCCCCTCATAGGTCAAGGTCCCAGTACCCACTCCTGGGACAGAGGCAATTTGTGCCCAAAGGGTCCCAACGGAGGTCGCTTCCAGGGCCTGCATAGACTTATTCTTCAGTCCATACTCCTGAGGCTGCTGAGGCCACTGGAAGGCGGAGAAGTGAAACAAGGACTTGGGAGGCGCACTGTCCGTGTGCAGACAGGAGCC
>NW_005283002.1:0-465 GCF_000412655.1 Myotis brandtii
AAGAAACTGAAAGTTTCCCTTTGTGTGGCTCTCACAGACGTTTCTGGAAGGGGTCAGTTGTTTCGGGTGATTCATCATCTACCCAAGTGGCCTCGCACTGAGAAGCCAGCTCAGATACTGCGGTTAAAAATAAATCTCTGCTTGCCCACCTTCTTATTAATATTCTGTGAGTGTTCTAAGGCCCTTCCGCCAACAGTGAGAAAAGTTTGTTTTAGCTAATAGTGGCTACACTGGCTCTGATCAATTGGTAAAAGTAACTCTATAACTAAGCCCCTAACTTCATTTCAAAAAGTGATGGGTCCCTGGCCAGGTGGCTCAGTTGGTTACAGTGTCGTTCCGGGTACCAAAACATTTCTGGTTCACTTCCCAACCAGGAACACATACCTAGGTTGCGGGTTCAATCTGGTCAGGCACATACAGGAGGCAACTGATTGATGTTGGTTTCTCTCTCTCTCTCTCTCTCTC
>NW_005283003.1:0-465 GCF_000412655.1 Myotis brandtii
AACAATTATAAGAGCACTTTCAACAACCTGTCAACCGGATCACGTCACTGTGGTTGGGGGGAAATGCTTATGAAACCGTAAGAGTTAAGCTGAAAGGCAGTCTGAGAAAATAAAAATATACGCTTTAAATAACTTGTAAATTAAATGGGAAGTTTTCGTGCTATAACAACAAAAACACATCTTCGTGTCTGAATGTGTGCTAGTGGTTTTTTCCTAAAAGAACAGTTCTTCTGAATCATTTTCACAGCAGCAACCTTTTCGTGGAAAGTCTACTTTGCGAGAATGACGGAGACAGGTAAACTGGCGGCCGCTCTGGCTTTTACTGTTGCGTCTGTAACCCGCTCCCAGCTCCCAGGCGATCGGAACGTCTCCCCTGGGTCCACAGTCGCCCACATCCGAAAACCAAGGGTCCGGAATCAGGGAAATGGGCACAACCCCAAGACGCCGCCTGACACAGACCAGCCT
>NW_005283004.1:0-465 GCF_000412655.1 Myotis brandtii
GAGATGATGTCACCTATGTCAGGCTTCTGTGCCTCTGCCTCAGAGATGGTAGCAAGACCTAGATTATAACCTCAACTGATAAGTCTCTACTCTTTCTCTCTCATTCTTCATTGGACTTTGGGGAGAAAAGAAGTCAAGGGAAGAGAAGGACAGAGAATGAAAGAGCAAACCACACCCCCTTCTCCGCTGTAAGTCCCTGAGTTCACATCCTTAGCAGGAGGAGAGGAAGAAGCTTAACAGTTAATCAATCAATAAACTTTGGGGTTATATTGGCCTGGACTTGTTCACATCTGAATGTGAAATTGTTCTAATGCCTAAAAGTGACTATAAAACAATGGGTACTCCTGAGATATTGCCAAGAAATGTGGGAGAGCCAGTCATGCTTAAGAAATTACTACTTAAATATGGGTGGAATTCAGGGAGTGGCAGAATGGAAAGGCTAAAAAGGTAGACACAGGAAAGGGA
>NW_005283005.1:0-465 GCF_000412655.1 Myotis brandtii
CCTTCCTTCCTTCCTTTTCTTCTTTCCTTCCTTTTTGTAGTACAAACAACGATATAGCAAACATAATTTAAACAAACTCTCTTAAAAGTCAGGCTGGGCTCTGACTTTGGAGGCATCCATGTAAAGGAGGGGAGATCTCAGCCCATATCACCCCCTCTCCTGGACTTGCTAGCTCAGGTCAGCCTGCACAGTGGGGCTGGAACCTCTGCTTCCCACCTCTGTGGTGGGAAAGGTAGTACCAGAGAGCAGCACTCCATATACAAAGGAGTGGAAACAAGGCAGGAAGCACTGACATTTCCCTAGTGCACCAGTTACCATGTAATATGCTACAACTTGACACTGAAAGCAAAGGAAAGTGATCAAAGAATTTATTAACTTGATGTACAAAGATCATTCTCTTTAATAATACAAGCACAGTATTAAAAAAAGAGGGGATAAGGTGGAAGGAGAGTGGGTTGCTCTTGT
>NW_005283006.1:0-465 GCF_000412655.1 Myotis brandtii
CAACTTTCCAGGTCTTTGTCTCAGTCACCCAATCTGAAGAATATTCTTTAACACATACCACACCCACTGCAGGGCTAAGGTAGCAGGGGGTCCCCTCTCCCCAGCCTGCCCCCCTCCCCATCCCCGGCCCTAACAGTTCTTCCCTGTCTCTAGGAAGTCCATATCCAGCACTCCCTGTAATGCATTGCTGGCATTTCCTCCACCAATCTCTAAACCCTTTTTGGGAACAGGATCCACGTCATCTTTGTATTCTTCACAAAGAGATATTTCTGGTTGTATTTCCGAAGATGGGATATTGCGTGAAGTACACAATTTGCTTTTCCTAGTTCTGGATAATGTTCTTCGCATTTTTGACTACCTTTCTTTTTATTTTTTAAATTGTTTATCCTTTAAAGTATTACATATAGTACTACATATGTCTCTTTTTACCCCATTGACCTCTCTCCGGCCACTCCCACCCCCCAG
>NW_005283007.1:0-465 GCF_000412655.1 Myotis brandtii
GTCAAAGGTTTCCCACGGCTGAGTCAGCAGGCGGGCAGCTGGGGATCACTTCCTGTGTCACCCCGTGCGGGGAGGGAAGTTGGCTGGACTGCACTGGGGACTGCTGTCCGCTCCAGGGACCTGCCAGGCTCACTGCGTGGAATGTTCTGGAATGTTCTGCCCTCCAGACAGGGGAAAGCTAGCCCCGTGGACCAGGAAGGAAACACACTCATTTTCTTACTCCTGCTTCTCACTGCAGGGACGCGAGGGCTGCGTGGGGAGATGCGAGCAGGAGGCCTTCCCTACGACTAGATGGAGGCAGCTCTGTTCTTCCTTTTTAGATTGAACATGGTATTGACTCTGAATGAGAAACACAGTGTCCATTGCTTTTGTTGTGACTCTTCTGTGCACATGCTTTTTATCTTATTTTTATAATATATTTTTATTGATTTTTTAAAAATGTATTTTTATTGATCTCAGAGAGGA
>NW_005283008.1:0-465 GCF_000412655.1 Myotis brandtii
TTATATGTTCATTTTGCTACCATTAAAATTAAAATTTTAAATGGGTTGTCAACTTACTCTGGTGGCCTCCACACACAAATTCAATGCAGACAGAGTTACTAGGGTTCAGAGGGGTGGGAAGCAAGTCAAGAGACTGGCAAAGGGAGATTTAAACTGAATAGGGCCTAGCGAGGTCAGCCACAATGAGAGGGCAAGGGGGACGAGGAGAAAAGGCACCAAAGGCAAAAGGCACAAACATAGGTACGCAAAACAATGAATGAGAAGCAAACGACCGAGTGTCCCAGTCCTATCTCCACACCCACACCCACCCCCCACATCATTAATCTCTTGGACTTTGTGTAACTATCATAATTCAGTTGGAAGGGAAAGACAAGCATACATGCATGTACACATTTATACACATACACACACAAACTCATGCACACACGCTTATGCACACACATGCACAGCCTAATATATCTATGT
>NW_005283009.1:0-465 GCF_000412655.1 Myotis brandtii
CTCTGAAATCAATAAAAATATATTTAAAAAAATTACTCTGTTAAAGTTTTGTGTTTGGATGTGTGGGGGATAGTAATTCTTATTTTTGTAACAATATAGACCCTTTGACACACCTCACCATAGGTATATCCTTGCAGAAATGCCTGTCCACTCATACAGATACTTTAATTCTTTACTTGGTGCATATCTACTAGTATGGAATTACATTGTTTAAAAAATTAAGGTCAATTTTATAGTAAAACAATTTATGCCCGGAATTCCAAAAGCAAACCAAAGGTGAAATCAGGAGGAAGGTTCTCCGTGGAAAGGCCCTGAGTCAAAGGGTGAGGCCGGAGTAGCCCAGATACCAAGAGAGAAGGGAAGGGAAAGGTTCCCCTGCATGTGTTCCCAGGACGGACTCCATAGTCTCTGCGATGAGAACCTTGCTCCTCTCCCCACTCCCAACTCCAATGAGATTGTTTCCGA
>NW_005283010.1:0-465 GCF_000412655.1 Myotis brandtii
TATATCTTTTTCCTGAGTGTGTTTTAAAAATATTTTTATTATTTAGAAACTTGTGGATGCTGAACCCATTCATTTATTTATTCATTTAATTGTTTTTTATTTATTGATACTGTAATGGAGCTGGCTTTGGGCTTGGTATGGGGAAAACTGTTAATAGAAAATATAAACGTATTTCTTGCCTTTTTGGAGCCCATAGTACCATGGGAGATACAGATAAGTATATAGGTGACTGTGATGTATTATAAGGCAAGAGTTGGCTGAAGTACGTCGGATTAGAAGAACAAACAGGGCATGAGGCATGATCTTTCAACAAAGACTTGAATGATGAGAAGAGCTTTTTTGTGTGTAGGGAGGTGGAAGTGTAGGAAAAGTGGCCCAGAGAGGGGGCATGATAAGTATAAAGATGCCAGAGCAAGAGAGAGCACAGTGCATTTAAGAAGATAAAAGTAGCTCAGTAAACTGTGT
>NW_005283011.1:0-465 GCF_000412655.1 Myotis brandtii
CTAGTGAAAGTTTTCCTGCCTCTCTTCCTCTTCACCCCAACAATGGGGACAGAACCCTGGAAGGGATCCACAACAGAGCAAACACATTGAGCTCTATTTTAGTTAAGGAAAATGTTACAAGCAGGTAAGCACACTTTTCTATAGCTCTGGTATTTCCTAGTGTTTAGAAAACTCTAGTCATGAAAAGCTCAACTAGCAGAAGAGGTGACTGTAACTCTCCATGTACTCACTTATCAGCCTCAGTCAAGCACAGAGGCCAGATCCACTTGTGTCCTCTTGGTCTTGCAAAGTTTGCACGAACATAACCACAAGTACAGCGCTAGCAACCGCATGTTGAACTCCTACTGTGTGTCAGACAATTTACACACCTTCATCTATCATTTGTTTTGCCCTCACTCCATATTTTTTAATAATAATTCATGTTTTGCAAATGTGGAAACAGAAAGTCACGAGTGTTAAGTGATC
>NW_005283012.1:0-465 GCF_000412655.1 Myotis brandtii
AAGAGAAAAAAGGAATAAATGTGACAACATAAACATTAAAAATTTCTGCATGAAAAACTACCTTTAAGTCAAAAGACAAACCACAGCCTGGGGGTGCTTGTGGAAGGTGATGGGCAGAGGGACACAAACCTGCATGAGCCTGAGCGCAGATGCTGGGAGGGACCCAGACGTGCCTCGGGCAGAAGCCACTGGTGCTCCCCTGATGGGGACAGGAGAGGCTCCTTTCATTTTTATGCCAATGGAAAAGCTGGTGCCCACATGAGGAGGTAGAACAGGGAGCAGCCCGCCAGGAGAGAGCATGTCAGCAGATGTATGAAGGTGTGAAGGGCATCTGCCTTGGACCTCAGGTTTCTACTTGTGAAACACCCTCAGGTATATGTTACACATAAGAAGCACTTATGCCCCGGGCGGTTTGGCTCAGTGGATAGAGTGTCCCAGGTTCAATTCTGGTCAAGGGCACATACC
>NW_005283013.1:0-465 GCF_000412655.1 Myotis brandtii
TTTTGGTGCACAGGACGATGCCCAACCAACTGAGACACTGGCCAGGGCAAAAGCTACCACTCTCATTAATGAAAACAGAAACCCAGGTCACCACAGCCTTACTTAATGGTTAGGAACTTGAACTTCAATAAAGTTTTTATAATATTTAGGGTTTGATAGGATAATGCTCATGTTATAAATAGCTTACGCTTCAATAAAGAGACTAGAAGAAGAATTCAAAAATTTTGTAAAAGAGACTGTAGATTTGACAGGTGAAGATAATGAAGACCATGGCAATGAATTAAGACTGAGGTATCTGTGGAATATTGAGTGGGATCTGTCCAATAGACATTTAGAAGAGCCGGCTATGGAATTTGGGGAGTGTATTTGGGTTGGAGATAAAAATATAAATTCACTAGAGATTCAGTCCTTTCAGAATTGAGGTGACCATTGAAGCCGTAGGGTAGGTAAATCATCAGAAGAAAG
>NW_005283014.1:0-465 GCF_000412655.1 Myotis brandtii
GACCAGGAATCGAACCATGACCTCCAGGTTCATGGGTTGATGTTCAACCACTGACCACACTGGTTGGACCAATATATAGATTTTAAGTCATACATTGAAATAGGCAAACAACATGATGGATATTTGGACTAAAACTTAGTCATCTTGACAACATACTTTAATTGCCCACAAATTATCTATTTTAAATATTTGACATGTTGGGCTATATCTTCTGCAGTATTTGTAGCCATTAAAGTCAGTCAAGGAAATTAGATTGTTATGTCTGTTTTAAGATGAAGGTTTTCCATATGCTGGGATGATGGAGAGATTAAGCAAGAACTCTCTTTGTCTCCTCTTTCATGTAAAGTTGTCTGTTCATCTAGCATTTTCAACCTTTCGGATTCCAGTCAATTGTGGTAAAGTTGACATAAAATAAAACACAGGAAAGTGGAACATGAACTTCAAGTTAGGATATAAATGATGAGG
>NW_005283015.1:0-465 GCF_000412655.1 Myotis brandtii
GCACCTGGAAAGCTGATGAATATTCTACTGAAACCATCCCCTAAGATTCTCCCCTGTGGAAGAAAAATAAAAACCTTCAAGACAAAGACCTGGCTTAGGCTTGCTCTAAAACACTCCCATGCCCCTTCTGGGCATGAACTTTTACATCCTCCTTAATTCTAAGGGTCCCCAGGAGATGTGCAACCACAGGAGCAGTGGGCAGTAGCAGCTCGTCCCAGATCCCGTCTCCAAAGGCCTCCGTTTTCTCTGACTTTCCAGTGAGCTAACAGCAATCCCACCTTTGCTCACTTCTGTGGCTGTGGCCTCCACTCCCAGTAAGCTAAGAGCAGCCCATGTTGGCTTGCTTAATGCCTATAGGATTTCTAGGACACCACCGCGAAGCACAGCCTTGCCTCTCTCCTGTTACTTCTTCTGCCCTAAGTCCTTCCTTTGTTACACTGTCCTCAGCTTTAATAAGCAGACTCC
>NW_005283016.1:0-465 GCF_000412655.1 Myotis brandtii
TGATAATTAATGGGAGGAAAGATGCATTAACCCTTTCAGGTCATTAACCAGCATCCCATCCTCAAAGTCTAAATGTTTACAAATCCACTCCTCATTGCCTGATACATTTTAACTGTACTATGTCTGCAGAATGCCGTAAAAACCAATCCCTTCAAGAAGGGATGCTGTCAAAGTAGTTGCTTGGTTTGGGATGATAAAACAAGCCATTGATTGAAAATTCTAAAATGTAAGTTATTTTAGAAATCTATATTTTGTTATACAAAAGTTACCTTTTATGACTTGATTTTCTCATTTCATACTTCAAAAATTACACAATTCATTTTAATATAACTTTAGCAGTTCATTTTAATAGCCAATTTTAATATATATTTTCACATTTCACTAATTAATTGGAAATAATCTTCTACTTAAGTTTTCAGAGTATATATATATATGCCTATAATATATATTCAATACATGTGCATT
>NW_005283017.1:0-465 GCF_000412655.1 Myotis brandtii
CCCTGGTGGTCAGCACACATCATAGCAAGTGATCAAATGCCCAGTCTTCAGTTGAACTCCCAAGGAGACACTTTGCATAACTAGAGGCCCAGCAACCAAAATCACACAAAACCCAGACCCACCATGTCGGCAGGACCCCAGGCCCGCCATGTGAGAGTAGCTCGCTGCCTCCGCCGTGCAGGCCTCAGACCCCGACTCTGTGCCAAACGGCTGGCGGGCTGGGGGCAGGGACTGAGAGGTGCTCCATGCACCTCCTGGTGACAGGTTGTTTGGTTGTTCTGGCGTTCCAGCATTATGGCCACGGGCCTTTTATAACATAGATAGATGGCCTCTAGAGCTGTTTTCATTCATTTGATCACCAGCCAGGATATCTTGTTCTCCCTTACAGGTTGTTGTTCTAAATAATGCCTGGGTGTTAAATGATTAATATCTCCAAGGTAATGAGTGTATTGTACAAGGGTGGTG
>NW_005283018.1:0-465 GCF_000412655.1 Myotis brandtii
TTAGATTTGCTGTCAAGATCAATCTGAAGATCAGGATTAGTTATCTTACCAGTGTGCATTTTGTGTCTATAAATCTCATAGTATTGATTATTGTCACAGCATCAAAAGGTAGCAACTTTTGATTTCTTCAATCATTTTTCTGATACCAATTATTTGGTGTGTTCCTCATTCTGTTTGCTCTTCTTGGGCACTGGGAAAGACTACATTTCCCAGCCTCCTCGCTGTTATCTTGTAGGCTCCACGGCTGGCTTCTACCCACTGAAATGAGGGGAAGCCAGGTAAGCCACCTTCCTAAAACGTCCTGCTTGATTCTCCAGCTCCCTCCTCCCTTGGATGCTCTGTGTTGTCTTTGAGAGTTGCCGCTGAGGAAGCAAGGCACCAGACTGTGAAATGAGTGATAAGTAAGCCTTTATTGCGTCAAGCCTGTCCTATCTTGTCTAAACAAACTGTATTTTACAAAAAATT
>NW_005283019.1:0-465 GCF_000412655.1 Myotis brandtii
AAAAAAATATGTTACACTTCTGTTTCTTGACTTGTCAATGTTAGTATCTTTTGACTGCCTGCCATAAAAGATAAAACCCTTCAACTTAATTCTACTTTCTCCCCCTCTTTTCCTAGTTTGAAGAGCTAACTTATTTATAGTCCTTTTCTTCATTACTGTTAGATACTGTTTAAATATTATGATTAAAGAGTATTTTTCTCTTTTGACTGTAGGTAACATCTCATCTGTCCAATAACTGAAATAGCTCCCTTGTACTGCCCTCCAACCCTCCCCCACTTTTAACATCTGAACACATGATAATTAATAGGCTTTCTATGCGTCATTTCCACCCCTTGATCCACTCTGATACACACAGTATTTATTCTCTTACTTGTCTATGAATGCTAAGTTTATTTTAGAGCATAAGCTCTGAAGAAGCAATTGGAGGTGGTTTATATTTTTAAATGGCACCACTCACAGAAGAAG
>NW_005283020.1:0-465 GCF_000412655.1 Myotis brandtii
TTTTTTTAGATTTCAATTTAACATTGAAAACAAATCCCAATTTTCCATCTCTTTGATGCAGCTGGCTGATATACAATGGCAGTGTCTATTGTTATAGAACTGGCTCATTTGTGTACTGAAAGCTTCACTCAAACTTGTATGGTTTGGAATTTCCATGAAATGCACACAATGACTCATTTCAGTATTCCCTAATTTGTCTTAATGGTTTTTTGGGTGAGAATTTTTCTTCTTTAAGATAGCCACAATGCCATTTTTATTTCATAAGGAACAAGGTGACAATTCCTATGAAATCTCAGAGTCCAATGCTAAAGGTAGGGTCCTAGGTCAAGCTCAAAGTCATTTATAGGACTATGAAAACTACCTCATACTAAATCTGGGGTTACCAGCTATGGAAAAAATAAGCCATGGAAAGTCTTGTTTTATTGTTTGCTGATAATGAAGTAAAATATAACGTGGACATATTAT
>NW_005283021.1:0-465 GCF_000412655.1 Myotis brandtii
TACTTTTTTACATATTATGAATGTGCAAAATCCTAAACTCCATTCTTCACATTTCGTCTGAGCCTCTAACAGCCAGTCCATCAGGATCTAACACTGAGTTTTACTAGTCATTCTATTGTCATTGCTTAACTTGATACATTACAGGTAAGCAGAAATATTTAATGAAGATGAGGAAAGCAAGAGAAGATCCCTACCTTGTTTCACTCTAAGAGATAATCTGATTTTATTCCTCAGCCTCAGGGGTAATGGGAATAATGTTGTTTTTCAAAATGACAAGTGCCAAGGGAAACACCTTCTTTCATGAAGTAGGTTCATAAATACCCAGATGCTCCTATATCTTAGCACTGGATAATTTAGTAAAAGATGAACTGACTTTGCCTTCGCATATTGTATCCGGTTAGATACTGCTAAACGTCCCCAGACAAATGATAGATGCTGCCATTTGCAGAGTGCTCATTACAACCC
>NW_005283022.1:0-466 GCF_000412655.1 Myotis brandtii
AGTGTCACATGCATATGAAGCCAGACCTGCCTTCTGGTATCTTCTCCCTGTTGTGAATACCTCTGAAGATTCTCCCTGTGGTGTCTTCATCAACCCTGTTCTCCCCCCACAGCAACCCCCAGTGATCTCCCGCCAATCCTTGTTGTTCTCCTGTCTCAACCCACAGAGACCAAGATGTCAGCTGGTTAATTCACCAGATTGATTGCACCGTGTATTACCCAGAAAGTCATTCCTTGAATTCCCATGTCAAGTATGGCCTCCAAGATCCCGGCTGCATGTTCGACTAGCCTTTCACTCATTGACCCACGGAAAACTGTGTGTGTGGACCCTGGGGATCTCAGTACTTGTGAAGTCACCTTCATGTGGTCCACCTGGGGACAGGCTTGACCCTGGAGAAAGTCTCCTCAGCAAAGTAATGGGTTTCTTGTCTCCAGGATGACAGGCATCTATTTCTTACTAGAGGCCC
>NW_005283023.1:0-466 GCF_000412655.1 Myotis brandtii
CATGTATGCATATAAGTTCTTTGGTTCATCTCTTCCCTCCCCCCTCTTCCCTTTCTTCTGAGATTCATCAGTCTGTTCTTGTTTTTGTGCCTCAGGTTCTATTTTATTCTACGGTTATATTTTTAAAGTAAAATTATAATAAAAATAATTTATTAGTACTGGAAGATTATAAGAAATTTAATCTTATAAAAGGGAACTGTTCATACACAGTCATGTGTCACTTATGATGAGGATTTAAAATCTGAGAAATGCATCATTAGGTGATTTCTTCATTCTGAGATCATAGCATGCACTCACACAAACCTAGACGGGATAGCCTACTGCACACTAGGCTACATGCTAGAGCCTATTGCTCCTAGGCTACAACCTGCACAACATGTTACTATACTGAATACTGTAGGCAATAATAATACGGTGGCAAGTATTTGTGTATCCAACATATCTAAACATAGAAAAGGCACAGTAA
>NW_005283024.1:0-466 GCF_000412655.1 Myotis brandtii
ATAAATCCATTTAAACTAAACTGGAGGAAATAGAACTGTAGTTATCAGAGGCTTCTGAGTTATACGTAATTTTGGATTTAAACAATGCTTTTCTGTACGTTCCATAGTTTTAGGAGGATGTATTATTTTTATATTCATTTTTTTAAAAAACCACAACAAAGTTCCTAAAAATAAATCATAATGTAAAAGAAGTCTGTTCAGAGAGATTAACTTGCCCAAGGTCACACAGCTGCCTCGCAGAGGAGCCAGCACCAAAAGCCAGTTCTTTCAACTCTAATCCCAACGTCTCCTTCCCCATACCACAGTGTCTCTGAAAACAGTTCACTTGTGATCGACACATCATGGAAGTTTGAGTGGTTACAAAACAAACCATTTGTGAAATGATGCTAGAGCTCATTACTACTTTGATCAGACTCAAGAAAACTAGTTAGCTTTGGGGTACTGGTCAATTTTCCGAGTCCTCCAA
>NW_005283025.1:0-466 GCF_000412655.1 Myotis brandtii
TATGTAATACTTTCAACAATAAAGATTTTTAAATAAAAAACAATGGTCCAGAATCTACTCTGATTTCTTTTAAGTTTGTTTTTCAGATCTAAAGCCAAGCCATCAATCACAGGGACCAACTCAATACCTAGTTGAGAAATTTTCTTCCTGAATCCTGTAATAAGTGCTGCACAATCCCAGAATGCATCGCTTCACTGACATACCCATACATCAGTGTTCAAAAAAAAGGAAAAGCCTACTAACCTACTCTTTGATTAATTAATCCCAGCAACTTCCGTGTTCCACTAAGCCCCACATTTGGGGCTCAGAACCTGGGAACCTATCTCAGTCTTCTCACCGTCAACAGAGCAATAAATCTGCCTTTGCTTTTATCAGTGTCCCTGCTCTAAATTCTTTTATATCAGAAGATAAGAACCCAAACTCACTGGTAACCCAACCGACAATAATACATGCACAAGCTGGCCAG
>NW_005283026.1:0-466 GCF_000412655.1 Myotis brandtii
CTATGACAATGCCCTGGGCAGCATCCATTCAGGAGTGTGTTCTTACCATCCTCTGGAACCTTCTGCCAGGTCTGGCAAGCAGGTCACAAAACATTGCCCTCAACAGAAAACAGTGGAATTGTAGATGTTTCATGAAGTCATTTGAGTCCTGAAATATGGGTGTCCAAATGGCACTTTTGGTTTATTCTCATAGCGTCTATGTGGTTTGGCATGAATAAATCCGGGGGTATTTGTGTAAGTGTTTTGGAGGGAAGTTTGAAAATGCATAGGTCTATGATTATGCCATTCAATACTGTTGCCAAGTCATATGTGGCTGCTTCAATTTAAATTAATGTATATTAATGTACCCTTATGTTAATTGCAGTGTTATTTACAATAGTCAAGATTTAAAAGCATCCCAAGTGCCTTTAAGTAGGTGAGTGGATTAAAAAAAAAAGCTGTGGTACATTTATACAATGGAATATTA
>NW_005283027.1:0-466 GCF_000412655.1 Myotis brandtii
ACCCTTCAGTCCACAGGTCAATGCTCTATTCACTGAGGCAAACCAGCTAGGCAGCTAGAACATAATTTTAAAACATATGTTGAGAGACTCAGTTCTATTATAGAAAGTTGATGAACTAAGAGTAGTACACTAGTAAGAAATTTAAGGATGATAAGAGAAAATTAAACATATACAAAATTTTAGGGACTTAACCCACAAATCTGTGCTGTGCAACTATTTTACAACAATGAATTATCATTTTAAAAATCCCGTCTATGTCTATTATAAGGATATATGCTGTTATTAAAAACCATTCTTGTAGAAACATTTATCCACCCTAAAGTGGAAATGTAAAAGATAAAAATCAACTCTTCTTTCCACTAGAGCTCACTTCACCCAAGTCTTCAACTCGGTGTAATTTGGACCTTATAATTGCTAGTCCATTCACAAACTGAAGATGAGTTCTGAGTAGTGTACATAGGACTGC
>NW_005283028.1:0-466 GCF_000412655.1 Myotis brandtii
AAAAAAATATAGATGTGTTTACTTATGAGGGTTGTGAAGATGGTGTCTAAAGATCCTTAATACATTTTACTTGAATGAAAAAAGGTCTAATATTTGGGGTCATTTTGCAGTACAATTAAGATGTGTGATAAATGTAATTTCTGTCCTTTCATTTCAACTTGGGTCATAACCTTTGAATGGATGAAATCTTGGCTCTGGATGACAGCTATACCCACGAAGATGGGTGCAGTTTGTCATTGGCTTATGTGTTTCCTTTTATGGGTTATGACTTTCCTTTCATGGAGTTCATAATTTACACCGGCTAATTTTTTCCTGGAGGGGCGGGTAGCAAATGGGAAGCAGCATTGGTTCAGTGTGTTCCTGGAAAGAGCAAAGGCTTTGGAGGAAGAACTAATCTTAAATATTTATTTGATCTTATTTTTCTGAATATAGGTTTTTGTGTCTCTAAATTGTACATAAGAATTCT
>NW_005283029.1:0-466 GCF_000412655.1 Myotis brandtii
TTTCACATAGAATTTTTATTAGTCACCATTTTCTAGAGGGATACACCAGCATGACTGATCTTCTAAATTAAAGATAACATGGTTAGTATAGCAGATTTACAGTTCAAGTGTAAGCACTCAGACAGGTTCAGATATGCCTGGCAAGCTGCAGGGGCAGGTCACCAAATATGATTTATATCAGGACTAAGAAGTTTACTGAGATTCAGGTACACTGTGTGAGACCCAGTGAAAAAAATTGTCAGAGGGGAGAGAAGATACTGAGTTCATTATGATATTTAATCCAAACTGTAACTTGTTCCACTCTACTGGGCTTATGCTTCAGATGAGGCCTTCGTGACATGTATTTATAGAAGTAAGAAGTATAAATAAGTAGACCAACAATGAAGATATATAGATTTAAAACAAGACTTTGAGTTTGAGCTATGATTAAATAGATATCAACTGTTAAATCAATAACAAAATATTT
>NW_005283030.1:0-466 GCF_000412655.1 Myotis brandtii
GATGCTATGATACAGTAATGTTATATGAATTAAAATGGTGCATCAAAATTCTAGCTTACCATAGATAAAATGTTCTCTATTACTTACATTATGAATAAAAATTGGCATAAGGAGCCAAAGGGTCATAGGACGGGAAACTCTTGGAGCAATAGTTTTGTTGGAAATCGGAGCTCAGGGAAAATATCACTCTGAGAAGATTCCTCAGCAAAGGCCTTAGAAACATACTCAGTACTTGGGCAAAGCTCCATGCAACTCACTGTTATCACCTTGATTCATGCTCTTTTGCTTGTTTGTTTTCCCTTCCTGCCATTTCTGCATGTTTCATGTTTGATGTATCTCATGCTGCCAGTGCATTTGACTGCTCAGCCTTATACTTCAGGGAAGGATTATTTATCATAACTGCTCATTATGTTTCAGTACATCTGAAATAAAAAAGTCCACATGAGTGCCAGCATACAGATAGATA
>NW_005283031.1:0-466 GCF_000412655.1 Myotis brandtii
TAAGTCAGGCCCACTCAGGACGATCTCCCTTTTGATGAAGAATTAGGGACTTTAATTACATTTGCTAAATCCCTACACTTTCCCCCAAATCCCACCATCTTTGCCTCATTCTATGGGTTAGAAGCAAGTGACAGGTATCACCCACACTCACGGGGAGGGGATCACGCAAGGGCCTAGGTCATCGGAATTCCGCCCACTGTGGACGGTTATAGATGAATATGTGAATACACTTTGTAAGGCAGGAGGAGTAAAGATCATTATCCTCATTTTTCAGAGGCTCTTAAATATATTGCCCTAATCACTGATCTCGCCCCCGTGACAGAGCTGAAACACACAGAGTTCTTCTGGGTCTGAATCCTGTGCTCTTCCCACTCCCTTGTCTACCTGGCCAAGAAGGGAATGGCTCCACCACACCATCAGGTGGGAGATGTATCTGAACCTCAGACCAAAGGGATCACTTGCTCCC
>NW_005283032.1:0-466 GCF_000412655.1 Myotis brandtii
CAACACTACCTGTAGCCAACCCTGAATCGAGCACGTGGCTGCTTGCCTCCCCTGGGCCATCTCAACAGGGTCCCTGGTGTTTCTGGGTCTTCCCCTTGTGCACAAGATTGAGTCCTATCCTTCCCTAGGATTTATGTGTTAATGACGCCCTCCTTCCCAAGAGAATTTATTACCAGATTAACTCTGGTTGTAGTTGCTCTCACATAATGGCCACCCTGTACTACCTTAACGGAGAAACAGTTTACAAGCCCTCTCTATCACCACTGCTCATGCTCCAGTGGCTGCTGAAAATAAATGGCAATTCCTCAAAACGTGGAATTGAGAAGCTGCTGCTAAGTCTTCCTAAGAGGAGAGGCCAGGCTTGGTAACAGGCCCATCTGAGATCAAAGTGATGGAGAGAACCTGGCCCACCAACACACAGCGAATAACATACATTCTCACACACGTAACACACACATTACAGGCA
>NW_005283033.1:0-466 GCF_000412655.1 Myotis brandtii
ACTGATCAACGACCAGGACACGGCTGTGATCCTGGACACTCCCCCTTGCAGGCAGGGGCGCCAGGGGAGGCCTGCGCTCTGGAGGGCCTACCTGCCTGGCTTTGTCCGCCTTCAGGGTCTCCATGTCACTGTGCAGCTGCTCATTCTCTTTGATCAGCTCCTCACTGAGGGTCTCCAAATCCTGGTTGCTCTGCTTTTCCTTCTGCAGCTGGATCTGCAACTTTTCAATCTGCAGAGCCGAAGACCCAGCCGTGCAAAGGTCAGTTTCAGGAAGTGAACTGTGTTTTACAGCAGACCCGAACCCTGTCACCCCACAGAACACTGTAACAGGCCTGTTCTCAAGGAACAGCCCTCCTGCCCACTTCTTGGGGCGGCACAACAGCCACTGCCAAGACTGGCAGAGCGGGAAGAGGGAAGCCTGGCTCCAGGTGGCGTCCCTGAGCCGCTGCCCAGGCCAGGCCTGGTG
>NW_005283034.1:0-466 GCF_000412655.1 Myotis brandtii
CCTTGCTATTTTTTCCCTACAATTTTAGAATAATCTGTATCTCCTGGGTCTGAAAGCTTCACTCTGCATATTTTAATGTTCAAGTGCCTATAACACTTGTGCTCTCACTCACCTACCATTTCATCCCCCACCAATCATAACATTTCTCACATTTCACAAGGTCCCCTTGCACACAGACTTCTGGAGACTTTTCTAAAATCACAGAAAACCCACTTGTTTCTGTGTGTGGAAAGCCCCATGGCCTTCATTAAGCATCATAAACCTACCCTCCATGGTTCCAACACTAGTGCCTCGTTGGTAGCTGAACAAAGCAGACTGACTGCATAGGTCCAGAGAAACCAGACACACTAAAGGGGATGGCGAAGGTTAGTCAGATACAGGATGCAGTCCAACAACTGCAAGAGGAAGGAGTTTCTTAAAGCCAGGAGACCTCATCTATACTAATAAAGAGCTAATATGCTAATGG
>NW_005283035.1:0-466 GCF_000412655.1 Myotis brandtii
GGCACTGCAGTCAGTGGATGTGGGCTTGGATTGGAGTGGGTTCCTTCATGAATCAAGGGGATTTCATATTTGTTTGGCACTGAACTGGATATTTGCAGGTGTGCATACTAATATTACACACGGAGGCTTGCATAACCACAGTGAGGAAGTTGTTACAATTACACATCTCAATGATTCTAGTCAAACATTTTGCATGATTTAATCCACGTCTTCTCCCCAAAGCAGAGTGACATCTCTTGGCTTCTCACCAGATAAAGCACAGTCACCAGGAATTGTGACTGCCTTACAGACGGGAAGCACTGCCCTGAATTACACATGAGACGGACTACTTATCAAATGACAGTGATCATACTTCCTGATTACTTACATATTCATGAGAAAAAGCTCCAAACTTAGATGGAGGTGTGTTTGAAGAAACTTCTACTTCTTAGGCACGGTAGGGCTTCTTGCTTTCTTATCTCAAAGG
>NW_005283036.1:0-466 GCF_000412655.1 Myotis brandtii
GGACTGAGCCTTCCTTTATTTCTTGTAGTGCAGAGAGAAGGAAATTGCAGAACTCTGGGAGCCAGAGACCAGTCAAGGAAGTTTTCTCTCTCTCTTTCTTTCCCATCCAAGAAAACGCTATAAAAATTCAGATATTACCCTTGCTGCTCCCATCTCTCTGCCAAAACCGGAGGACTTTGCGGTGTAGCAGCCCTGAGCCTCTGACCTGGAAAACTCATTTAGTCAGAGAGAAGGTCCAGAGAGTTTGCCTGCAACCATCATACACCTTAACCACCACCTGGCAGCTGCTTCTGAGGCAAAGGAAGTTCTGGCCCTTTAACAGAATCCCAACAGGAGATGGTGCACCAAAGGAGACAACCCGTCATAGCTCACTCCCATCGTTGGGAATATATTTATTTTGTTGTTGTTGTTCTGTCCTCTAATAGAAACATGGAAAGCAAACTAGCATATTTTTAGAGAGATTTTT
>NW_005283037.1:0-466 GCF_000412655.1 Myotis brandtii
CTCTCTCTCTCTCTCATGCCCACCCTGTAATGCACTCACCTGTTCGTCACACACTCTCTTGCTCAGGAGCAAGTGACCATGTAGGTCTAGCAGCAACTGGGGCTGCAGACCATAAGGGCTCCAAAGAATTAAGTTCTAATATAAAACAGAAACTCTGGATACTGGTCTTTGCTTTGGCCTTGCTGAAGACTCAGTTGAGTCTTTTTCTATGGCAGGACAGATAGAGATGGGACATTGGAAACCCAGGAGTCTATTTCCACCCCAATAAATCATCTTGCCACACATAAACTCCCGTGCGTGGGTCCCTGGATTTCCTTCCTAATGATCCCGTGGAAGAGCCTAATTTCCACCACCATCAACATGACGGTTGGTAGGCCACAGGTCCTTGCTGGCTGTTGGCTAGAGATATCAGCTCCTTGCCACTTGGGCCTCTCCACAGGGCTGCTCACTACCTGGAAGCTTACTC
>NW_005283038.1:0-466 GCF_000412655.1 Myotis brandtii
CCCCTGCCGTGGCCCTAGTGGTTTCGGCGGGGACATCTCAGTCCCCCACCCCCGCCCAAGAAGGGGCTTCCTGCGGGCAGGGCCCAGCTGATCGGCTCTCCCCCCCCCCTCCCCCCCCAACGCCAGCACGCGTGTGGAGCTCCTCAGGGAGGCCTGGGTGAGGGAGGGGGTCGTTACCCCTGACCCGCCGGCGCTGAAAGGCTCTCCCTCCCCTGTGTGAGCAGGTGTTTGAGGGGAACAGTGAGAAGGAGGTCCCCGTCCTCAACGAGCTGCCGGTGCCCATGGTGGCCCGCTACCTCCGCGTCAACCCGCAGTCCTGGTTCCAGGACGGGAGCATCTGCCTGCGGCTGGAGGTCCTCGGCTGCCCGCTGCCTGGTGAGCGTGTCCCCCGCGCCCCTGAGGTGCCCCCAAAGGGGAATCAAACAGACCAGGCCCGGCCGGTGTGGCTCAGGGGTTGAGCATCGAC
>NW_005283039.1:0-466 GCF_000412655.1 Myotis brandtii
TAGAGCAGGGAGGCTCCCTTTGGACATGTGTGGCCTGCATCTTCTCCCTGGTACATGAACTGCTCCCTCTTCCCACGGCAGCGGGCTTCTTGTTCCATTACTGACAGGGAGTTTTGCCTATATAAGGAGCAGGAGACTAGGTCCCCATGCTTACCCCCTTTTTGGCTGTCCCCCTTGCTGACCACAGGCTCCATGGCTCCGTTAAAAAAAAGTAAAAGCAAAGTGTTACATTCCCCAAAGTATGCCATGGCATAGTTATTCTGTGCTTTCTTCTCTTGACATTAGTACCAAAGAGAATAAGAATGTAAACATCTGTTTTATATAAGCCAATTCCAGACTTATAACCTGATTAGTCTAAGAGAATATTTGATGTGATTAATTTTCCAGTTACAACACGATGGTTTTCCGTCCTTTTATTGCCTTCTTCAGGGAGACAAGAGGAAAAAAAAACAATATAACTGTATTT
>NW_005283040.1:0-466 GCF_000412655.1 Myotis brandtii
GAAACCTGGGTTCAAATCCTGACTGCACCGCTTGCCAGCTGTGACCTTGCAGTCTCCTCATCAGTAAAATGGGGCCAACATTTCCTACTTTGCAGAATGAAATGGGACATCCGAGGAAAAGCACCCAGTATGCGGTAGGAACAAGATAAATGATGCTAATGTGATAGGCATGACCAGAACTCATTGCCTTGAAATTCTAAAATGATTCAAAAAGAAAAAAGAATTAATGACAATAAAAGGAAAACAAAACATCATGACAGAATTAGAGGTTTGTCAGACAGAAATTAGGAATGGAGTGTGGCCCCAATGCTTGTTATCTTTCCTCAGAGAAGTCAACTGGCCCAGGATTATAGGAAAAAATAAACTCGGGCAGTGGGTGCTGCCTGGGGAAGTGTTAGCACCTCTTTCCCAGCTTGGTTCTCCAACTGCCCGTGAAGATTAGGACTGCCCTTCCCCAGGTAATGCC
>NW_005283041.1:0-466 GCF_000412655.1 Myotis brandtii
GATGCCCCTGGATTATTAACTATATCATATCATCTTGCTCTGTATACAATCTTCCAATCCCATCTCAGAGATGAGATTTTGCCAGTTAAGTCCTAGTCTGCAGTCACCCTCAGGTGCTGTAAATGACTGATCCCTTCATGCCAATTTTAAATAAGTGGACCCAACATTGGGAATGATTCATTGGAGTATTAATTTTTGTGCTCCAATGTTATTATACTGATAACATGTGTTTAGTGACCCCTGCCACTGCTAAAAAAGATAGAGCGAGGAAAATTGGCTGCATGACGATCTTTTGTCAGCTGGATGGGAATTTATTATAAACAAGTTTTCCATAGGTTGAAATCTTCATGCTGCACACGTTATTTTAAATTATGCTTTTTTCTGTTGAAATGTAGGCAGGCTGCTGCATCTCTTTCAAAGCCCAGGCATTGTAGGTGCTTTTAAAAAGTGCCTGTAATTTTTTTTT
>NW_005283042.1:0-466 GCF_000412655.1 Myotis brandtii
GAAGGAAGGAAATTTTCAGTTTTTTCAAAAAGCAAATTGGCAATGTTGTTCAAATCTCTGTCCCAATTCTGAGAACACAATGTAAAGAAACCAATGAAAATGAAGACAATAGTTTATACTGTTAAACAGTTAACTATTTGTTTCCAGACGCATTTAAATACATATTTCAAAATGTACATGCTGCTATCATAATGCAAACAGCAAACACAAAAGTCTGGAAGGCTGATTTGCAAGCAATCACCTTAGATGCAATCAATATAAAAGCCTGAACCTAAGAGATGATTCTATTCAAAAAATGATCCACCTGTGTCATGTGTGTGAATTCCAGGTCCTGCCAGTAAAGGGGAGGAACATACTCCTCTCCATCTCTCCTCTCCTTGCTGGATGTCCTGTGGGAGTGATGGTGGAAGACGGAAATCCCATGTTGATGATAGCAAATCCACAGACAGACACTGGGAACCCACAC
>NW_005283043.1:0-466 GCF_000412655.1 Myotis brandtii
AAAAAAGATTTGCATTGTTTGTGGATCTGAAAGTAACAGGAATTTTAACTTGTTTCTGGAACAAATTCTGGGCATTTGAGTTGGAAGTGGAATTGGGGTAGGAGTGGGGGGAGGTCCCAGCTGGGATGAAATTCATGGCCAACAGCTTCATTTGATTCTTTTGACTATAGCCAACCCAGTAGGGCTCAGAGCATGATGTTCTCAATAATGGCCTTGATAATGATATGATTTGTTTTCCTCCCAAAGACAAAAATGGCATCTCAGTCTGCAAAGGGGAGCTTTCTTCTGTACCTGTGGGGTGGGAGAGAAGATTTCATCATCCAGAGAAGGAAGTGAAGGCACTAAGCAGAGTGGGCTTGAGTCGAAATGTCATGTGGCCATAACACTTGCCTAAACAATACACATTTTACTTTATTTTGGAGAAATTTCTTTTCAGTCTTCTCATGGGTAGGATTTCAGACTGAGA
>NW_005283044.1:0-466 GCF_000412655.1 Myotis brandtii
CCGGGCCTCTAGTATTATTATCACAAGATAAAGATTATGTATTCTTCAAAAGGAGAACAAATAATAGTGATGCTTAGATTGAAGTTTAGTAAACTTGAATAGGAAATAGTAAGTTAAAGCAGCATATATATCCCTCCTTCCCTTCAGTGCTCTTCAGATTAAAGTAAGAGGATGAGCCGTTAACTGGGAAAGAGAAACCTAGAAAGCAAAAGTGTCTGAAAGAGTTCCAAATATAAGATAGATGGCAAAATTTTGAGGATTTTGTAATACATGCAGTAAAACAGGCCAGAGCTATTTTAGGAACAGAAAAACATTTCTTTACAACACAGGTAGAAAATGTTGTTAGCATCTGAAATTTACCTTCTATTTAAACTGTGATTTACTATCTATTTGTACTATGGCAGCGGTTGCGAGGCCCAAAAGGTTGGCAACCGCTGTACTATGGTGCTTGAAGGATTTTTTTTTT
>NW_005283045.1:0-466 GCF_000412655.1 Myotis brandtii
TGATGAGAGAGAATCATGATCGGCTGCTCCTACATGCCCCCTTACTGGGAATCGAGCCTGCAACCCAGGCGTGTGCCTTGACCAGAATCAAACCCAATGCGCTATCCATTGAGCCAAATCAGCTAGGGTGTTGTACAGTTTGTTTGAATCAAGAGGCCTGTATATTTGATTGGTTATGTTTATTTTAGTCAATAATTTTTCCTTCTTTCTTTTTTTCCCTTGCAATTTATTTGTTTAAGAAGTCAGATACTTTCTTTTATTTTGGATTTTGCTGATTGTGTCCTTGTTGTGTCATTTAACATGGTTCTTTTTCTTGTGTTCTATTTCCTAGAAATTGGCAGTTAAGATTTCAGAGGCTTTTATCAGATGTTTTGGCGGAAATATTTCATAGGTGGTGTCCATCAGGGGACTTGTGAAGTTAGCTTGTTTTGCTTTTTGTGGTATTAACAGCCATCAATGATCACTG
>NW_005283046.1:0-466 GCF_000412655.1 Myotis brandtii
GCACAAGCACAGGGCGATCACAGTGGTCAAGTGACAAGTCTTCACAAGTAAGCCCACGGCAGGTGCTTCCTAGCCGTTTGTGGACGTCAGAAACCCTCCTCTCTGAGGCCTTCAGTTATCTGCAGTCATGGGAGAAAAGTACATTCCGTCCTATAACAAGTTTTCTTTGGATTTCTTTAAAATGTCTTTTTACTTTACAGAGTTACAAAAGTAATTTATAACCTGTTGATTTTTTTAAAGAAGGAAATGAAGGGAATGGATTTATAAAAAGGGAAGAAAGCAGTTTTCCTCATAATATGCTTCATGCTGCAACTTCTGCCAAAGTTTCAGCCTCTCGGCCTATGTTACAGGCCAGGCTTGGGACTGGCTCCTCTCATTGTACCAGATCGTATCTTTTTAAAAACAATCACAATGTAACACATTTTAGGGTGCCAGGGGACAGAGACACAGTCCCCTTCCCCCTTCA
>NW_005283047.1:0-466 GCF_000412655.1 Myotis brandtii
GATGTAGCATGGTAACTTATGGAGAAGCTACCCTATGACCCTTTTTACTTTGTAAACTTATAAACTTATAAAAAAAAATCATCAGGAAAAGGACATAACGATCCCCACCTCTTTAGTCAGAGCTCAGTTCTCAAGGTCTGAGCTTACAGGGAGCTTTCCGGGGAAGGAGGGGGAGGGGTGAGAGAGAAAATGCAGAACCTGGAAGATGCCAGAACAGGCCCTTGTTTTGATGGCACAGATAGAACTTGTCAAAGTGTGGGTAGGGCCATCTACATCAAGAAGACCTGGGAGAATCTGTTTAAAAAGCTGATGTCTGAGCTCCACACTGGGTCTCCTGCATCAGAACTGATGGAGGCTGAGCCTGGGAATCTGTATGTAAATTGCTTCCTAGGTGATTCTAATAAGCCCTAAATTGGAGAATCATAAGCCTGGAATTTGGCCAGATTGGGTGGGAGAAGGGATTAGA
>NW_005283048.1:0-466 GCF_000412655.1 Myotis brandtii
TGCACGAATTTCATGCACCAGGCCTCTAGTTTTGTTAATAATAGCCTATATTTAACAGTTAACTTATAACCTGAAGGTCAGTGTAAATTACTGTCGACGAGAGTGGGTGGAACTGCTTATCAGTACCTAACCTATATGCTTCCATTTTAACGCTGTATTTCATAAAGCGATAAGTCCATCATAAAACTTTGTACTTTACGCAAGAGCCTTATCTAAACACATGCACTACGTGCCCCGCAGGTTTCAATCAGCGAAAATGCCCTGGCAGTAAAAGCAACTATAGCACCAACCAATCCCCCTGGACTTTGACATCGACGAGGCTGGAAGCTTATTTAGCGTGTTATTGGAAATTAAGCAGCATTAGGGTTACTAGGTAATGAAGAAACGGTTGCTGTCCAGTGTGTCCTGCGTTTTGTCTGCACAGAAGCAAGAAATACTAAGGACTACAAGAACTTCTCTTCTTCTG
>NW_005283049.1:0-466 GCF_000412655.1 Myotis brandtii
TAGCCCCATTTTTAGAGGAAGAAACTAAGTTTCAGAGGTGAAGTGACTTGCCCAAGGGCATAGGGCCAAGTCAATGGCCAAGCTGGGATCTGAACTCAGGTCTATTTGAATACAAGGCCTGAGTATTCAACTATCAATCAATCCATCTCTGTTGCTTTTCAAAGCTGGGATGTGGCGTAGTCACGCCGGGACCATTGTTTAATGGTCCATGAGTAACATTTACCCTCTGTTTTGCAGTAGCTCTGCCAGGCCCAGGCTAATCTCAAAAGACTTAATGTGAGCCTGGCACCGTGATAAGTGCCTGATTTGCATTATTTCCTTTAATCTTTACACCTCCCCAAAGGTAGGTAATGTTATTCCCATTTTATAGGAAAGAAAACTGAGGCACAGAGTGATGAAGAGACCTGCTTAAATTAAAGATGGAAAGGGTTCCTGGGAGGCACAGACTGCTTGCCCAGGTGGGAGA
>NW_005283050.1:0-466 GCF_000412655.1 Myotis brandtii
ACACTGATGTCTGCTATCTCATTCCTATTGATCAGTGAGGCAGCCCTCAACAAGAAACGGCAGTTAAGCATATATAGTTTAAGCTCTTCATCTGGCATGTCGAACCACAACAACTGTTCTTTTCAGGAATTACCCTAAAATTCCCCATATATCATCCAGTCCCCACCAGAAATGGACTCACCCTTCTTTCATTCTTATGTTAATGTCAGGGCCCTGCAGCCTTGAATTCACGTACCCTCTCCAAGTGCACACCATTTTTTTCTACCACACCTGTCTCACACCAGCACTCCCACATCCTAAGCACCCATGTCATCTCCTTGGCCTCATACACATTATTGAGTATGTGTGACCCAGAGAATGCCTAGAAAATTAAAACTGAGTGATGTACTACCTGTAAATCATAGTCCACAACCATAGAGGAAGGGTTGTGTCCTGCTATGAAGGCCTCTGTCCCTGATTGTTTTTT
>NW_005283051.1:0-466 GCF_000412655.1 Myotis brandtii
TCAGCCACCTCAAAGAAGTTCAAAGCATGTCCTCCTCTGGCCCAGGTGCAGCCCGCTCTATGGAAGCAGGAGCTGGGCAAGGAGCCCCTGGGGTCCCCTGATGGGGGACAGGGAGCAGGCGGGGCCTGTGACATCGCATGAATTCTCCGAGGAGGAGGCCTGTCCTCTGAGCTTTGGGAAACAGGCGTATGGTTCCACTCCCATGAAACCTGTGGTGCCTGGAGCAGTGGAATTCGTAGAGACAAGAAGCAGAAGGGTGGCTGCCCTGGCTGGGGAGGGGAGGGTGAGAGTTAGTGTTTAGTGGGCAGACTTTCCATTTGGGAAGATGAGGGTGGTGACGGTTGCACCATGTGAATGTACTTTAGTGCCACAAACCGTACACTTAAAAATGGCTAGCCCTGCACGTTGGCCTGTGGACTGAAGGGTCCTGGGTCAAGGGCACATGCCCGGGTTGCGGGCTCGATCC
>NW_005283052.1:0-466 GCF_000412655.1 Myotis brandtii
TTTTTTCAGCGCAGCAGGAAAGTAGACCAACCCTGCTGGGAGTAATTCCACATGAAGACATTAAGCATCAAGGCCCAGGAGAGGGTGAGCTGCCTAACAAGGCCAAAACCTCACAGGATGGGATGATCCCAGAAGACCTCCAGCTTCTGCCTAAGCAACCTGCATAATAAACTTTTTCTTCGAGGAAGAGAAGAGTGGAGCCCCACTCACACCAGTCTCTGAGCCACATTCTCTGTGCGTAAAAATTGCTGGAATATCCTTTTCTCCTGCACTTATTTGAAGCCCGCCTCTTTCAAACCTCACTTCAGCCAGTAACTACTCTGAGCATCATTTTCCTTTGCGGAGGGATCTCATCGTTGTGTTCTCAGGTGGCCTGAAATCATCCCCGACAGACGCGGGCCATTTCTCTGTTTAGAGATAGATTGAGATGATAACTTATCAGCCTCATCAGCAGCCGTGGCAGCAG
>NW_005283053.1:0-466 GCF_000412655.1 Myotis brandtii
GAAGCAACCAGTGAATGCATCAATAAGTGGAACAGCAAACCCTTGTCTCCCGCTCTTTTCTCTGTACCTCTCTCTCTCTAAAAAAATCAATAAATTAAAAAAAATTATATTTAAAAGAAAAAAGAAACATGGATGAAGGTTCTTGCCTTTGTGGATTCAAGAGGAAAACTGGATGGAAATAGGTCCATGCTGTAGACGACACACACCAGTCTCCCCCAGAGTTTGTGAGTTGGGGTGCCTGGCTCAGGAAGATCAGACAGGTTTACATTTCCTTTTTATTAGCTGGTACTTATACTGTGAATGCTTCATAATGTTTCTTTATAAAAATTTAGGACATTACAGACATCCTGCAGTACCTCCCACTCCATCCTTGTCCCTCTTAGCAGAGGAATCTAACCAATAGTTAAGGAAATGGGAAAGCCTTTCTTTAAAAAAAAAAGTTTTTATTGATTTTTTGGAGAGAGAG
>NW_005283054.1:0-466 GCF_000412655.1 Myotis brandtii
GCAACTAAAAGCCTCTGACTAATATGCTGCTTATAAAGTAGTTCTGGATTCCTTTCTAGACTTATCTCTGTGGTTTCCTGTATGTACCAATGGTTTAGCCTTAAAATATTACTTTTCACATTTGGCCCTCTCTGCCCTCATTATCCTATCTTCCTCTCTGTGTTATAAACTCCTACTCATCCTACAAAACCCAACTCAGTATCACCTCCTCTGAAATTCCGCCAGCTCTCCTTTGTCCATCCCAGAAAGAATGAAAGCCTCCCTTCCCAGTGCTCCTCAAGCATTACTTACATAGCTATGATGGATCAATTTAAACACATTTAACAATAACAGTTGGGCAGCTAATATGGATGTTCTGCTGGGCAATGTGTTTTATAAGTTATCACTCTGTTTAACCTTTACAGCTATCTTATGATATTATATTAATATAATCCTATCCTATATAATAAAAGGCTAATATTCAAAT
>NW_005283055.1:0-466 GCF_000412655.1 Myotis brandtii
AAGCAGTAAAACTATGAAATTTCACCATTCTTTCATTTCCTTACAAAGTATCAAATATACAATGGGTAACATGCAGGGGTTATTAATAAAGGAGGGAATAAATCTGACTCTATCCCATCTTTATGGAATAGACAGCTTATGTTCAATTCTGTAATCAGCTATTTGCTAGCTCTGAGATTTTGAGTAGGTGACTATCTGACTAAACTTTGCTTTCCTTATTATCAAAGAAAGATTAATAATAATTTTATACAACATTTGCAAGGGTTGCATGTGTTTAGGTATGTAAAAAATTTACAATGTTGGGCACACTGTAGACACTCAACAAAATATAGTGCTTTTATTTAAGGAGCAAGGGACAGAAATAAATCTCAATATAAAAAAAATAATTGAAAATTATATTGATTTTCATAAAAGAAATAAACACATTGGAAGTAAGAAAAGAACATAGATATTAGGGATATATTCA
>NW_005283056.1:0-466 GCF_000412655.1 Myotis brandtii
GTATGGGAGGCAACTGATTGATGTTTCTCTCTCCCTCCCTCTCCCTTCCTTTCTCTCCAAAATCAACAAAAACATTTTTTAAAATTTCCATCTTCACAACAACCCTATAGGAGTAACACTATTATTATACATTTTATACATTTACAGATGAGAAAATTAAGGCTTAGAGAAGTTTGATACAACAGCCAGGAAATAAATAAGCTAGGCTATTTGACTTGAGCTTGGCATCAAGCTCAGTTCTATTCAAGACCAGATGTATTCAACTTGAGCTTGGCATCTCAAGAACCGTGCACCAGACCCAACATCTTCCTGAGTGACGCCTGGGGCTGCCTTTGTGGAGCCCCATGGGTCTAGGGCTGGTCAGACAGACCACCTCCCCTCCTGCTCCATTCAAAAGAGTATACACATCACAGACAGTCACAAGCAGCCTGAAGTGACTTGTCCAATCGTACTAAGGAGGGATGGC
>NW_005283057.1:0-466 GCF_000412655.1 Myotis brandtii
TTCCCCACCTTCTCTCCCGCGTGTTCTCCATCTGCACTTTATGGCTTCTTGTGCCTTTATGAGGTGAAAATGCAATAGGAAAGTATTTATGTCAATCGTTTCCTTATGTAAGTTTGATATCTCTATATACACCAGTGAAAGTCTACTCAGGCAGCCCTATAATAAATATAAAAAATATAATTTTAGATTTGGAGAAAATTTATGAAATGGGAAATGTAGAAACATACACATATATATTTAATTTTATAAGAGGAACTGGTTATAAAGAATTAAGAGTTAAAATTTAGAATATCTTCCTTTCCTATTCCTTTCCTTCCCTTCCCTAATTCAATATAAGAATCAATTCCTTACATGAAACATACGTCTACATTATATTTAAAGGCTTTTGCATTTTTAAAAATTTATTTTATTATTATTTTTAAAATATATGTTTGTTGGTTTTTTATTTCAGAGAGGAAGGTAGGGG
>NW_005283058.1:0-466 GCF_000412655.1 Myotis brandtii
CCTCTCCCTTCCTCTCCGAAATCAATCAAAATATATTTTTTAAAAAAACAAAAAAAAAACTTCGAGGAAAGCTTTGCTGCTGAAAAATAAAAGAAACTCAGCAAACTTCTCTGGGTGAAGGTTAAAGACCTCTAGCCTGAGGCTGGGTGTGCATTCAGCTGGGCTCAGGGCCAGCTCCCCGCCTCCCGGCCCACAGCACGGCTGGAGGGACAGGGCTGGAGACACAAAGGGGATCCCTATTCTCTTCCCTGGACCAGGGGCCTAAGTGGGAGGCCTTGTGTGTGGCCTTGACAAGCCAGTGACCCCCCCACCCCGCCCCACAGGTGCCTGGGGTCACCCTGCTCCCGAGGTTTCCGGAGAAAGAAGGGTTCAGATGAGTGGGTGTGGCCCACCCTTCCTGTGGGGGAGGAGGGCTCATTGACCCCTCCCAGGAGGACTTCCTTCCTCCCACACAGGTGACCTGGGG
>NW_005283059.1:0-466 GCF_000412655.1 Myotis brandtii
GAAAAAGAGGGAGAAAGAAAAAGAGAGAAAATAAGCAAGCAAGCAATTGGTCACCCTGAAAAGATGCTAGTCAACCAACTCATAATTCTGCAAATTGAAAATAAAGGGGGAAGGGGAATCAAGCATTTATCTTGCCTCTTCTGCGCGAATCATACAACTGGGTAACTGAATAGAAGATAAAGAAAAGGTTCTTTTTTTATAAACATATTCCAGCTAATAAATATAAATGAAAATATAAAATTAGGATATCACCATTTTGCAACCACTAATTAATGAATGGGTTTGAGCATTTATTAAGTTTCTAACATCACAAAAGAGAGACATTGATATTATGGGTCTCCTAATGGAAGAACGTTCCTTGCCAAAAAATTCAAATCTGAAAATAAAAAGCAAATCCCTGTTTAGGCCTCACCTTCAAAGAGGAGACTTTCTTTATCACTCCCACATGTAATGGAACACTACCTCT
>NW_005283060.1:0-466 GCF_000412655.1 Myotis brandtii
ACTCCGCATGAGGGGGAAGTCCTTAATATGCAGAGAGACGGAATAAGTTCAAGCCACTCACCCTTCTGAACACCTACTTCTCTGTCTGTTCGATGTTGATCTTCCGTTGGGTGGGTCTATTTATAAGACATTTCAGGACTTTGCGGGGCCACACATGCTGCCACTGCAGTATTCATAGCCCCTTCTTTCTTTGCTTGTTGACCTTGTTATCTTTGTTCCACTTTCCTAACATCTGTCTCCACATATGCCAGGAATTATCTCTGCCTCCAAGCTCCACAGACTCCCTGTGTGTCACCGTCTTTTCTGTCTGTTTTGGGCTTATATCCCACACAGGGGTAGTACTTACTAAAGAACACGTTCCAAAAAGTGCAATCCAGATGGAAGAACCTGCAACTGTGCAGATGATGCAGGTGACTTTACATAAAGACAAGCCGTGATAGCAGAAGAAAATGATTTCATTTTTTGC
>NW_005283061.1:0-466 GCF_000412655.1 Myotis brandtii
AAAGGGGCACTTGTGGTTCTCCTACTTGTAGCAATCAACATACCCCCTGGTTGTTTATTGAATTAGGTTAAGTAAGTTTTTCTGTTTAAAGCATTTCTGTTGTTTTGCAGCCAGGCGGTGAAACAAAGGAATCAAAGTGAAATATACTGCGACTGATTTCTTCTTTCCTTACTGTGTATTTTCTAAAAGAAATCTTCAGAGGATGCCTTTATTTTTTTGTGCTGTGGCCATCTTTACAAAGGATGCAGAATGTTCCACTCCACTGTGTCCAAGTCCAAGTTTCTTCAGCTGCTAAACTGTTAATCTTATATTGAATCCTACTGAGGATTTTCCAATAAAATGTTCTGGAGAGTATTATTTAAAATGTCTTTCGTAGGTTCTTTACATCTGATGTTGCCTTGCTCACAAACTGCCAGTTGCAAATTATTACATACTATCTCATTCCAAGTGTATTTTTTTTTTTTTT
>NW_005283062.1:0-466 GCF_000412655.1 Myotis brandtii
CATCGATCAGTGTCCTTCCATATGTGTCCCACTGGGAATAACCCTCAACCTAGGTTTGTGCCATGACTGGATTTTCCCCAGGACTTACAGAAGATGTAGAGGCCCTTGGCCTCTCGCTAGCTCTCCTTGCATTTTTTTCATCTCCTAGTCAAGGCCTGGGTTATAGAATAAGAGCACAGTTTAGGAACAATGGTCATAATCTGTGGGTCTCATCTGTTCCTGTGATCAGAGGGTCCTTACACCTCATACAGGGAACCTTTTCTAATGGGGTGTTCTTGGTGAAATCCCCAGATGAGGAAAAACAAACAAATTATAAAAACAATAGAGAAGATATCCATCAAACTGTTAATAAGGGCTATATCTCTGAGTGGTGTAATCATATAAACTTTCTACTTTATACATTTCTATATTCATGGAATTTGTGTGTCAGATTTATGACATTTTTATTATCATGAAGGAAATGAGG
>NW_005283063.1:0-466 GCF_000412655.1 Myotis brandtii
AGACCACTGGGAGGCTCCCAATTCTACCTTCCTACTCTGCTTTACATATATATGCGTGTGTGTGTGTGTGTGTGTGTGTACATGTACATATACATATATTCAAAACTGTGCAATTAAGCCATGGCATATTCTGGCTTTTTAATATTGTGCTGGCAAGGGAAAGGGAAATAAGAAAGAAGCAATCACAAGACTGACAAATGCCAGTGTCAGAAAAGGGAGCTAGGTTTTCATACACCTGCACTGACCGGTTTTTGGATGTAGGCTATTTCTGAAAAGGGATGTGAGTTGAGGCAAGTTGCTCTCTTCAGCTAAGAGCAATTTTAAGAGAGAAACTCAGCAGTTGAAAGCCATCGGCGACCAGCATCCGAGGGAATGGGTGAAAGATGGGATCTGGACAAAGCACCACAATGTCAATTACCATCCACACTTGTACTGTGACATCCACTTGCTTCACACAATATGTCAG
>NW_005283064.1:0-466 GCF_000412655.1 Myotis brandtii
TTCTCCATAAATGTGATTTTAACTGATAGCTCAAGATGTATCTCAAGTTATTGATACCTTATCAGTAGTTAAACTATTGCAAACACTAATCAAGCAATAAAATATGTAGGGAAGTCATGGTCACAATTCTATAGCAGTATGGAAGATAATATGTCTGAGGTTCCTCAGAATCAGGCTTAAGACATAGATTCACATGCAAGTGATTTATTAGAAAAGTTATCCTAGCAAAAATTAAAAAGGGAATGCAGAAGTGGGAAAGTAATTTGAAGTGAAGATATAAAACAGTAGATGTAAGTCAAGTTTTGAGAGTTAAGGAATGCCAGCTTCCATTGTGGTGAAGAACACAAACTCAAAAGTTAGACTACTTGGTTTTGCCTAGAGCCTCCATCATTTATCTGCTGTATGACCTCCAATGAGTTACTCAACCTGTCTCTGCTTTGTTTTGTTCTTTTATAAAGTGCTGTCC
>NW_005283065.1:0-466 GCF_000412655.1 Myotis brandtii
GGGCTCAGGGAGGCTGCCATGCCCAGACTTGTGGGCCATCAGGAGAGCTGGGTGAATAATGGGGGCTTTGTCATAGGCACTCCCTGAAGTCTTCTCCCAATGTGAGTAAGTGTCAGTGTTTTTTCATTATTTTTGCCTGTGGTTTGTAACTTGTCATAAGAATTAGTTCCGGTTTAATGGAGGGCCTGGTGTTGGGGTAAGAGGAGGAAGTGTTGTGGCCTCTCAAAATGCCTTTTATAAGATCCTGACATTCTATGTCTTGGCAGATACAGCTGGGAACAGTAGCATGTGGGAAGGGACAAATCCACCAAATGTTCTGAGTCCAGCTCCCTCTTGGCCTCTAATTTGGAGCTTGCTTACAAGTCTTTTGGGGAGTTGGAACAGTCAGTTCTTTTCTTTCTTAAAAAAAAATCTCTATTTGGGGGTTTTACTGCTTGAAAACAAGAAGGCCTCTGGGTAGTTAGTG
>NW_005283066.1:0-466 GCF_000412655.1 Myotis brandtii
CTCACTGGAACACAGCCATGCCTGTTCACTTACAGATTCTCTAGGACTGCCCTCACACCACAATGGCAGACTTGAGTAGATATGGCAGACCACATGGCCTAAAATCAGGCCCTTTACAGAAAAAGCCTGCTGATCCCTCCGTCCTATCACAACCAGAGGGCCATAATCAAATCTCATCTTGTTCCTCTTCCGCTCAAAACTCCCATGAATCCCTACAGTAAACACTGCTGGCTCCCTACGTCAGTCTTCATTCTTGCTGGACAACCACAACTGTATTTGGACATTTACTGTCCTGATACACAAAGAAGGTGGTGTCTCCCCAGCTCCAAAAAGGGAAATGATTATACTAAGCTCATCACAGTACTTAGTTTACCAATAACTGGTTTAGGAATAAGCATGTGATGTAACTCAGGCCTATAAAACTTTACTCTAAAGTGGTTCTCAACCTGTGGGTCGCGACCCCTTT
>NW_005283067.1:0-466 GCF_000412655.1 Myotis brandtii
GGAGATAAAAACAGTATGTCTTGCATCGGGTTGTGTTAGCATTACTGCAGTTAACGTGAGTGAAGTAGTTTGAACAGTGCCTGGCACGTAGCATGCTCTGTATGTGTGCTTGTGAAATAAAACCAAGCAGCCTCTGAAGACCCGGGCTTTGGTGAGGAGTCTGGAGGTAGAACCATCCTGGGACATCCGGTGGACAGAGTCCCCCAACACCGGGCTGTGGGACTGTGTTACAAAAGCAGCCAAGCGGAGCCAGAGGAAAGGAGGGTAGGGCGGATGCAATAGCTTGGGCTTCTTCCCACATGTTGCCATCACTTTCCCCACCCACACTCCCTCCCAGAACACCTCCATGTTCCCTCGGAGCCTCAGTGGCGCCCTGGAGAGCACTGTTGGTGGTGAGGCAGGATGGGAAGAAGCTAGGAAAAGTCCTTGGCAAGTGGAATGGGGAAACGGAGACAGAGAGCTGAAC
>NW_005283068.1:0-466 GCF_000412655.1 Myotis brandtii
CATGTCCGGAGGTCGTCTGAGAGTGTTTAAACTAGAAGGTGGCTTTCATCCTGGTGACTTGGATGGGCATGCAGCAGCCCAGTCGATATCAATCAAATCAGTTGCCTGAGTCCCCTGTGCCAGGACCCTCAGAGGCTCCAACTCCCTGCCCATCTGAGGAAGGGTGGCCAGCATGGCCACCTTGGAGCCTGGGTCCCCCAGTGACCCTTGACCTAAGGGTCACTCATCCTATGCCCCCTGTTCTGCTCACCCCACAGGGCCACGCACCTGCATCCACTGGTCCTCCATGCTCTCCTCCAAGGGGCACACAGTCAGCTTGCACCTGGCTTTCTTGGCCAGAGCGGTCAATGACTTCACAAAGTCCTCGTTTTCAAATATCCTAGAAAGAGCAGAGAAGAAATACCTTAGTGTTCTGAACCCAGCAGCCAGCTCTGGGGGGCAAGCTACACCCATGAAGGGCCCCTCA
>NW_005283069.1:0-466 GCF_000412655.1 Myotis brandtii
CATGCATATAAGTCCTTCGGTTGATCTCTTAAGGATTCTCTATTTTAAACAAAGGTGACCAGCACAGTTCTCCGATCTTCCAGGATATACCTCTCTGTGACCCTGGAGGAAGTGGAAGGAACTCTGTCTCTCTCCTCTTTGCACAGACAGGAAATCAATTCTTATTTCTTATGGAAGCATAAAGCTCTACCGCAAGCAGGTCAGAGAACCAACTGTCTGTACTCATTCAAATTATAAACCGACACTTGGTGACTCGCCACCTTGCCTGATATATACCAATGCATGTACAATGGACAGAAGAGGATGCAGGGTTCGAGTTATCACTGATCATCAGGGACAAATCACCGATCATCGCTGTGAACATTCTCATACACACAAGGGCAGTTAAAAGCCTTATTTATTTGTAAACATAATTTCAAATAATTGCTATTCATTGAGTATAATAAGCACTTTACACACATCATCT
>NW_005283070.1:0-466 GCF_000412655.1 Myotis brandtii
CCCTTGCTTAAACCAGGAGCTAGCGAGTCTATAGTGACGAGATGACAGCCAGCACTCTGTCGGCCCGTTTCTCCAGAACACGAGGAATCCCAGTCCAGGGTGAGTTCGTGGCTCCAGACGCTGGCATCTGCCTCCGAGAGAAGCCCACAGTCCACACGGTGCTGGCCGAAAGCTCTGGGGGTGAGGGGACCTCGCACAGGGCGGCTTAGATCCCAGGTGGCCTCGGGGGACCCTGAACCCACAGGATTGCAGAGAAGGCAGGTGCCACCCCAGCCACGGCCCCACCTGGACCACAGGATGGGTGGGGTGCTGCGGGGGGAGGGGGGCACGCCTGCCTTCACCACTCGTCACAGCCTTGGGATGTTCCTAAGGTGCAGCCTCCAGCTCTGCCTGTACTGGCTGTCCTTCTGGTTTGGTCTCAGAGCAGACGAAGAGCCCTATGCCACCACCATTCTCTCCATCATCC
>NW_005283071.1:0-466 GCF_000412655.1 Myotis brandtii
AATGATAGATAACCACATATCTTGAAATTGTAAGGTAGAATGAAATATATGAATAAAACACCTACAATCCCTTAGTTATTGACAGCATTGAAAAAAATCCCTCTCTGAAGCATTTTATTAAAAATAAATCATAGATAGTGGGAACTCAAATATAAGAAACAATATAATATGAAAAACACTGAGATTAAAAAGTAATAGATGATGATACAAATTGCTGGGTCTTTAACCAGTATAAAAAAATACAATGTCTGGATAGAAAGATAGTTTGATACTTGAAAATCCAAAAGGTAATACTAGTCTGTACTCACAGTTTTCTAGATTTTGAGGAATGTACACTGTTAAGATGGACATTCTCCACACACCTGGAAGCAATGGGGCAAAATGGTAACAACCCAAGACTGGGAATAACTAAGCAGAGATTCAGCACAGACCCATCACCATTCATCAATGCTGCCTTGGTCCATTG
>NW_005283072.1:0-466 GCF_000412655.1 Myotis brandtii
CGCTACAATAAAGCCACATTTGTGATGCTATAGGACCTCCTTTTATGCCAAACAAATTCCAAGGCCAAGGTTAATGCAGTGTATTTAGGGAGGAAGAATAATGCTGAAATTTGCTGCTGCTCTTGTAAGACAGGTACCATTTCAGGAAGGATTAACTGGAATTTATTGAGTGCCAATTAATGACATGAGGTAATTTTAAACGTGTTCCCTTAACAATGCTCAGACTTATTTAATTAGAACATTTTAACCTTATTTTATAGGCTGAGGAAAAGGCAATATTGAAATGCTATAAGCTAGGTACTTGGCATTTAAAACTTTTAAACGAATTAACTTGAAGGTGTCTAGTAGATTTTTACTGTCTTGGAACATGTAGTTTACAATATATTCATGTGGAAACACAATTTTACTTTAGCCTAGGAAAGCAGCGGAGTTTTGAGACTATATTTCTGAGGGGAAATGCCCGTTC
>NW_005283073.1:0-466 GCF_000412655.1 Myotis brandtii
TTCCTGGAATCCCCATACAATGATTAGCAGTTTGATTCTCATTGGCTATCCTTAGCTGCAAGCAAGGCCGGACAGTGTGGCCTTTTAGCAGAACAGATTGCCACCTAGCATAAAATCAAGGGTACTGTTTAGTCAGGAAGAACATGGGTGTGAGTATTGGGTAGACAACCAGCAATATCTGCCGTGGCATGTGTTCAATCAAGCTCCAGACCGGGGACCCCAGTACACACATCTCAGGATGCAAAACTGGCCACAGGTCACGCTGACCTCTCAGAGCACAGAGTGGTGGCTTTGACCTGTAGTAACAAAGTGTAAGGTTCCGGCAACAGAGATCTAAGAGGAAAATCACAGTATGCTCGTCTCCTGGGCCCTTTTGCTATGAATATTGATGGAAGGGAGATTTGATTGTTAGAATGTGTTGCTCTTCACCTAGGGCCGTGGTCGGCAAACTGCGGCCCGCGAGCCA
>NW_005283074.1:0-466 GCF_000412655.1 Myotis brandtii
TTTTTTTTATTCTAGTTCCTCAACCAGGACTGGGCTTCCTTGGGTTCTGCCTCAAGACAGGGATTTTACTGGTCTACTTTCCCAACAGAAGTCAATGCTCCTAATCAGCATTGCACTTAATCTAGTTCATTAAGCATTCAAGGCAATCAGAAGGTTAAATTGCACAGAACAAACACCAGTGAATGGGTGTATATGTAATAAAAGTAAGAGGTGTTCCTGGAGGGCAGAGAGTGGCAGACCTTGTAATTTTGTGAATTGTATCATTAATAAAATATATTTTATTCTATTTGATGCTGACTTTAGGAAGGTTCCTGTATGTGATGATTACATTTTTAAGCAGGCAATTTTTTCTGTGTCTTTACCCAAGGCTAAAGGGAAATCTAATACAAAATTGAAACAGACTTAACTGAAATGCCCATTAAATTTTCAGTTGTGTCCTTTTAGGAGTTTTTAAGAACTATATATT
>NW_005283075.1:0-466 GCF_000412655.1 Myotis brandtii
AAGGAAGAACCAACCCATTGCCCAAGGACTGATGAATGGGCCCCTCTTTTCCCCTGGGACAGCCTCAGCGAGGCCCCATGTAGGGATTAACTCTTTCTTATCTTAAGGCCTATATATACAGTCTCTTCTATCCCATCTCTTAGCTGAAGATTAATCATCTGAAAATAGATAATAATTAGTCCTCAGTGCTAACTACGGTTAGTTGCTTAGTTGAGTGATTATTTGATTAATGTAATTCTTCGCCTCTATAGCAGAGGGCAAGGTAACGTCTGCCATATCATTTTGTTCTCTAGTACTTAGCATGGCACATGGCAATGAGCAGGTACTATGGAAATATTTATTAAATGGAGAATGACTATCGGCAAATCTCGTCTCAAAGCTTATATTTTCACTAGAGGCCTGGTGCACGAAATTCGTGCATGGAGCGGGGGAAGGGGGAGTCCCTCAGCCTGGCCTGCACCTTCTC
>NW_005283076.1:0-466 GCF_000412655.1 Myotis brandtii
TCAATCATCAGTGACCAATGACTAGCCACCCTGCCCAGGTAATGAAGCCTCCAGCAAAGCCAGAAAGGAGGTCCCGAGAGCTCCCGGGTTGGGGGCCTGTGAAGATGCTGGGAGAGCAGGAGGGGACATGGGAGCTCTGCACCCCACCTGTGCCCACACCCTGCCCTGTGCACCCCTCCACCCAGCTGCTCCGAGTGACATCCTTCCCCAATAAACCAGCACACCAGTGAGCAAGCTGGTTTCCCCAGTCCTGTGAGCCTCTCTAGAAAAGTACTGGAGCCCCAGGGGGACCTGAACCTTCCATCTATACTATAGATTCTATAGGGTCAGTCAGGAGCCCAGGTGACAACCTGGACTTGTGATTGGCATCTGCAGGAGGGGGTGGGGTTGCCCTGCACCTGGGGAATCTGGGTAAACTGTCCCAATGGAGCTGAACTGTCAGTGCCCAGCTGGTGGCCAGAGAATC
>NW_005283077.1:0-466 GCF_000412655.1 Myotis brandtii
AGATTATGAATAAACAATGATAGTACCATGATTGTGAAGATGAAGATACAATATTTGAATTACTTCAGTTATGTCATTCTATGTGACTACTTGAAGTTGTTATATTTAAAACAGCTGTGCAGTGTATGGATTTTAATTGCCCAGCTCCACTTGCCCATGTTGATAGCTGCCTATGTGATGCGCCCTGCACTGGCCACCTTCCCTTCCCTGGTTCCTTTTCCCACTCCCCTAACCTGCTTCCTTCACCTCCCCTAAAAACTATGTGCCTTCAAGTCCTTGTCTCAGAGTCTGATGGAACCCAAATTGACATACATCACAATAATCCTAAACTAAGTCCTGCAACGACTGCTCCCATTCCTAACAGGAGAGTGCCACACATAGAACCTCTCTCCTTCCCACTCACTCAGTGGGTTCCCCATATCAGACCCCATGGGAAAGACGCAGGACACCAGGATGATAGTAGCAC
>NW_005283078.1:0-466 GCF_000412655.1 Myotis brandtii
TTTTTCTTTTTCTCTTTTTTTAATTATGAAAAATTTTAAATAGTCACAAAATGAAAGAGTATAATCAACTTCCACGTACCCATTACACGGCTTCAACAATGATCAGTGATTGGCCAATTTAGTTTCATGTGTACCCCACCCACTTTCTCCTATGTTCTCAGATTATTTGAAGCAAATTCCGGAAGTCATAGCTTTCCAGGGGATCTTTTCATGCATTCGGAGTGAAATTCTAAATGCTTCCCATGGCTTGCCATGATCTAATCCCTGTTGGCTTCTCCAACTACAGATCAAAGTTGGCTTTCCCCACCCCCACTACCCCCCAGTGCAGACCCAGTCAAAGCAGCCATCTTTCCGTTCCTCCATCATCTTATGTTGTCTCCTTATGGTCCGGAGGCCTTCAGGCTGGATTATGTCTAGTGCCCAGAAAGCCTGACCTTTAACCTCTTTCACCCTCTTTGCTCAGCTT
>NW_005283079.1:0-466 GCF_000412655.1 Myotis brandtii
TTTTTTTTTCCTAACACATTATGCACATTGCTATTAAAAATTTTTAAATGTTACTCCAGGTACCACTGGATTTCCATATAGTGCACCTAGGGTAATATTTCTTCAGTGGTTTCGTTTAAGTGCTGTTTTTCTTCTGTCACTTAGAAATGGCTGTGGGGCAGGGGGAGTCAGAAGGTCTGCATTTAGAGTATACATAAAGTACAAGCCGCATTCTGATCTCAGAAATGCAAAAACTCAAGAGGAGGACACATGCACGAGCACCTCATGGTCCAATGCAGAGGTGTGGGATTCACCGGGGGCTCTCTGGATACAAACAGTGGAACAGTTACAAGCGTTGTTCAAGATAGAACCAAAACCAAGATTAGAATAGAATCATGTATATGTTTAATTTTCCAATGTAAAACAAGAAAAGAGGGCTGAGAAAGTGCTTCATTCAGACTGACAGTCCTTCATGGCTACTTATACT
>NW_005283080.1:0-466 GCF_000412655.1 Myotis brandtii
TCCTCCTGCTTGTTTTTTAGTGATATCCCCAATTAGAAGACTACTGCGTGAGAAGATCCTGGGAAGAGGGTGGCGTAAGCAGCACCAGGAATTTATCTCCTAGGCCAGACTCAGTGGCAGAATTTGTCTAACTATTTTGGAACTCTGATGAAGTTCATTTTGGCCTATCACTGTTTTTAGCTCAAAAGTAGTTACCTCCCATTTCCCAGCCCAGTGGCAGGCAACACTTGTTCCTGGAGCAGCCTATATGTAGGGTGAGCAATAAAGGCCCTGTCCTCCAAATATTTGGGATCTGCACCTTGATTGATGATTCTGATCAAGGAAATGGAGACAGAGAGGTGGGCAGCCATTGTAGCACCCCTATTTGCCACTGAAGAAAAGTAAATAGAGCCTAAGAAACCTTTGGGACACCATCAAATGAACCAACACACACACTGAGGGGAGTACTAGAAGGAGAAGAGGGAAG
>NW_005283081.1:0-466 GCF_000412655.1 Myotis brandtii
TGTTGCTGCGGGTGGCGGAGAGGGTGGAGCCAGCCCCCTCCTAGCTCACACGCCCTGTCCCCACGCCAGAGGCTGGCCACCTCCACGGCGCTGACCCCAGGCTGTGCCAGGAGGAAGTAGGGAGCGTGGCTCGGTCTCCTCATTGTCTGTTCTCCTCAGGGTCAGGGGACGTGGGTCTGACCCCAGCGCTGGCCATCTGCAGAGACAGTCGTCTGGAGGTGGGGGGACAAGGAGCATGCTGATGCCAGAGCACCGACAGGTGACAGGGTGCTGGAGGCCGCTCAGAGCTCGAGGAGGGGATCGGGCAGGTGGACCAGCCCGAGGAGCCCCCTGCGTGCTGCCCAGAGGCCCTGCAGGAAGGAGGACTCGCCGGCCCACGGCTGAGAGGCAAATGCCCTCGTCTATCAGGGCCGCCTCCGCCACAGACAGGCTCTCAGGGGGTCGCCTGCGTCCATAGACTCACCAC
>NW_005283082.1:0-466 GCF_000412655.1 Myotis brandtii
TATTGTTAACTGGTTATTACTGATCATCACTGACCTTTTATGTTGTTTTTACCTACTTTAGTTTTATTCTCATTTTTAGGAAATTCTACTCATGTATTAAGTTCTACATTGAAGCTCTTTATTCCTTAACATTGTTTGAATGAAGTCATTGTTTGAATATAGAATGCAATCAGATACTCAAGGGTTTATAAATCCCTTCCTTCATTCACATATGCCTGTGACAGATCCCAGAAGAGCCATTGTCCTATGATGCCCACCATCTTTCTGAAAGATGTAAGGAGAATACACACCAGTGTCCAAAGTAGCCCAGGGGGCAGGCAGAGCCCAGACCCCCATGGAGTAGGATTGCACAATTTAACAAATAAAAATATAGGAAGGCCAGTTAAATTTAAAATTCAGATAAACACCTTAGCCAGTTTGGCTTGGTGGATAAAGTGTCGGCCTGCAGACCAAAGGGTCCTGGGTT
>NW_005283083.1:0-466 GCF_000412655.1 Myotis brandtii
TTTACCCTCAAATCCCCCATACATGAACTTTCATTCTCTTGTTTTCACCCACAATATGAGCCAGAAGAACTTAGTGTCTGTCACTTTATACCAGAGTCCGAATCCAATAGCAACACAGAACTAAGGAACTATTTCCTTCCCTGGAAAGGAAGGGAACTACTGAGAAGAGGAATCTGATGAGCCCTTCGAAGAGACTCTTCATTTGAATGGAAGTTTATTTTTAACTGAAATATAATTGATGTATGACATCATATTCATTTTAGGTGTACACCATCATGATTTGATATGTGCACATATTGTAAAATGATGGCCAGAATAACGTTTTGTTAACATCCTTCGCCACAAATTTACAAAGCTACATTTTTGTGTGTGTGTGGTGGTGGTGAAATCTTTTAAGATATACTCTCTTAGCAACTTTAAAATATACAACAGCTCTGGCTGGTTTGGCTCAGTGGATAGAGCATCA
>NW_005283084.1:0-466 GCF_000412655.1 Myotis brandtii
AGTTATGTCCATAAATACAAATAACCTTGCCAAATACTCAAATTTGGCTGACTTTTTACTGGAGGTTTATATCAGTTACAAGGTCAAGGAATCTTCTACTCTCAAAAAGGCATCCTATCCTATCTTAGCTAATCTTACCAGTAAAGATGGTGGGCAATCTGGATGCTTTGCAATGAGCGGTGTAATAGGAGTTGCACTAGCGGACTTTCAAGGTTCCATTCAAACTTGATAGCCTGAAGTGAGAGAGAGAACCACTTTACTCTTGTTTGTCTCAGTAATAAAAGTATAGCAGAATACAGAAGGACTTAAGAGGTTTGAGAAAAGACCAGGGAAAATGTCATAAACATTTTAACAAAACAGTAATAATACATGTTGATAGCTTTATTTGCTGGTGCATAACTAATAACAGCGTACACACAGATCACACAGTGTAGGTGTGTGCAGTCTTGTTTCCTTTCCTTATGCA
>NW_005283085.1:0-466 GCF_000412655.1 Myotis brandtii
CCTGCCAGCCAGTGGATTGGGGCCAGACCATTTCTAGTGTTTTGTCTATTTGTTTCTTGAATTCTGTAGCTAGATGTTGAGAATGATTTTCCCCCTTGCTGCCCTATGTCACTCTGTGATCAGCAATTTCAGATATTCACGTGGCCTTGGGTTTACTCTGCTCAATGAGAATACAGTGCCCCAGCCCCTACCTTGCCTGTCTTGGCTCTCTCTCCTTACTATGAAGAGCTCCCAATTTGCCACATGGCCAGGGCTTGGTGAATTTTAATCATCTTAGAAATGTTACAGAACTATGTCTTATAGTGTATGTGAGTAACTTTATACCTGCTTTATACTCGTGTCCAATGACAAGACAGCTTGAACTCTGCTCCTTAGGTACCAAAATGATTCTGTGTCTGTTATACTTGTATAATTGATTCTCTATTATTTAATTCCCTATCTGTTTGTTGAGAAAGAAAGGTGACTG
>NW_005283086.1:0-466 GCF_000412655.1 Myotis brandtii
AAAAAAAACACACAATAACAACAAAATCATAAGACATAAAAAGAAAATAAACTACAAATGAAATGAAATTTTTTCATGACAGGCCCATAGTGATTACTATGTATGTTTCAGAAAATAAAATAAAAAAATTATTTGTAATAACATATATACTGTACTTTATCCTATACCCCTATGGGAACAGTTTCTTTTACTTGCCCCATGCAAGCTTCCTGAATGTTTTAAAGAGATTACTGTCCAGGTTTAATTCCCCCAATAGGTGACCATGATAAGAGGGTGACTGACCATGGCTAGAAAGATAAAGGCATAAACAGGCAGAGGCTGCCACTAATCCACTCCTTACAGCTGGACAGCAAATTCTTTCTTTAAAAGGGGATGTGAGCAGCACATCCCTATGTCTGCCACAATAATATGTGAATGATTAATTAGAATATTCTCATCATATGAAGAGATCGTGGAACTAAGAGAA
>NW_005283087.1:0-466 GCF_000412655.1 Myotis brandtii
GCTCGGGCAAGTGTCTCAGCTGAGCAATCGGATGGAACCACATGAGACCCCGAGTGGAGTCTGAGGCTGGAGATGTTGCAAAAGGTGTTGGCAGCCTCATCTGGATTCAGAGAGCGGTGGCAGGGACTCAGGGCAAGGACCTCAGGGAACTCAGGGTCACAGCTCATTTTCTGGCCTTACAGGGACGTTTCCTTCATTATTTTAGAGCAATTTCCTAAAAACCTATCACCTGACTTCCCTCTGTCCAAACCTAAAAGATCTCATGTTTTCCCTGAATATTATTTAAAGTTTCAAATAGG
Source organism: Myotis brandtii (assembly GCF_000412655.1). Classification (NCBI taxonomy): domain Eukaryota; kingdom Metazoa; phylum Chordata; class Mammalia; order Chiroptera; family Vespertilionidae; genus Myotis; species Myotis brandtii. The sequence continues at coordinate 300 of NW_005283087.1, forward strand.
TGCTTTTCCATTTTCTCAAATTTATACACAATGTTATAATTTTATATTTGAGAAATGTAAAACGATAACATTTTGTGTAAATGTATGTATCCTCCTGCCCCCCCTCCCCCCAAGGTTCCAATCTGCCCCTGGGAGTCACAGAGTAATTTCTTTCTTTCTTTCTTTCT
>NW_005283088.1:0-466 GCF_000412655.1 Myotis brandtii
AGGAAGGATGGGACTCTGGGGTTTCCTGCTGCTTCTGATGGCCCAGTCAACCCACCCTTGCTCCTGACTGGAAGGAACTGGTATGACCTGGACAAGCTTGCAGACAGAGCTAAGTGTGAAAATGCCCTGAAGTGAAAAATCCATGAATTGGATGAGAGAGTCCAACCCTGAGTCTATGATTCCAAGTAACTCAGGAGCAGTTCCTGCCCTCTGCCCTCTAGAAATGCATGTTTGGGCGGGGAGAGGGTGAGCTCTGCCTACTTACACCACGGCTTTCTGGGGACATCTGCTGTCGGTGAGTCTTGTGTAATTTTGCAGTTTCTGATTGGGGATCTTCTTGCTGGCCACACTGAAGCAGCAGAGGGTTGGGACCTTCCCTGAATTTGTGGGAGAAATGAAAGAAAGGATGAACCACTAATAATATGTAGCTATTTTATATTTTTATTGATTTCAGAGAGGAAGGGAG
>NW_005283089.1:0-466 GCF_000412655.1 Myotis brandtii
TATATATAAAATATAAATATAATATATAATGTATATATAAATATAGAAAGAAACTGGAATTACATTTGGGACCACTGATGTATCTTAAATGTTACTTTCAAAGAAAACAGTACATTTCAAGAGATTCCATTTACATAAATTAAAAACATGAAAGTGCTGCCCAATGCATTTTTTAAGGACATGTGGAAGTTGGATTGACAGGGCATACATTACATATATGGAAACCGACATCTATGGGGGGGAAAGGAGTAAGGGTTGGGGTGGATGGGTGATGGTGAAACAATCAAACACTGAGTGTCAGGATGATATATCACTAGTATGCACATTAATACAAATACTGAAACTAAAGCTAAACCAAATCAAACCAAAAGCTACAGGAAGAACCCAAGTACTGCCAGTGCTTATGGAAAAAAAAATTGATGTAATGGACTTGACTTAGAGAAGGGTAAACTTAACCCTTGAACCT
>NW_005283090.1:0-466 GCF_000412655.1 Myotis brandtii
ATTATTATATCCCTCCTCTCTTATTTCCAATGGGGCTGGAGCAGCAGTAGGAAAAGCCAACAGTACTGGGATGGGCACAGAGAAAAGCCTACATAGAGTGAGCTCCTTGAGTCATTTTACTCTGGGCCTTAGGAAGACAGGTTCTTACACTTAAGATCATCTATCTGTTCTTCATTTTACTGTTTCATTAAAAATAAAAAGAACAGCTTGTCAAATTCCTGGAGTAGAGCTGATAGAAAACGCCCAAAAGTCATCCTAAGACTTTAAGTTAGACTGGCTGAAAAACACTGTAGACAGGACATGTGAACCAGCCCAGATCATCAAAAGAAGAAACTGTATTTTATTTGGGAACAAGTATGCACTTCCCTATAGTGTCATTTGTGACAAATATGCCCTAGTAAGAATATAAAAGAATATGATCTATTGTGAAATTTTAATATGCCCTATGAAGAATATGAACAAGAGA
>NW_005283091.1:0-466 GCF_000412655.1 Myotis brandtii
GGCTGGAGATAAAATTGGAGATTCATTAGCATATAACATGGCTTTAAAAAACACACGCATGAGACTTAATGGGGAGTGCCGATATGATGTGCGGAATGGAAACCGGTGCAGTGGTTGGTGAAATTTGTCTTGTATTGCTCCAAAGATAGGACTCAAGAATCAGTGAGAAAGATGATGGAAGGTTGATTTGGGCTTCAATATAAAAGACCATTTAAACCACTAGAACTTATTAGCAATGGAATGGCTTGTTTCACAGGATGTGTTTTCTAATACTGCAAATTTTCGGGAAGAGTCTTGAATCTAGATCATTGTTTTCCCAAAGTTTGTTCAAATATCCTCTTCCCCCCACCCACAAAAAAAGAGAAAAGAAAAAAATAGTAATTATTCTCTATTAGAAGATTTATATTTAGTCTTTATTTATCCAAGGAAAGTTGTTTACACACACACACACACACACACACACACA
>NW_005283092.1:0-466 GCF_000412655.1 Myotis brandtii
CAAATAACCTTAGGGACAAAGCCTCAGATTTGTTGACCATAGAGACAGTTTTGGTCAAACTAGAGATAACACCAGGCCCAGAAAATCAGCAACCAGACAAGGGATGCCATGGCTGACATCAAGACCAGCTGCAATAATGAATGACCTCCTGCCCTGGCCCCGACCAAGCAGTAGAGACCAACACCCTGAAAGGACACCTGGTAAAGCTGCTGAGTATTCCATTGAGATCCTTCCCCGAGACCTCCCTAAAATTCCCACCTTTAGAAAGAGGTCAAACTTTTGAGGTGAAGGACCCAGTGCAGCTCTCTCTCTGGAGCACACCCACACCTTTCTCCTCTCCTTCCCCCAACACTCATTTTCTTTGCCTTTTTCCCTCCTGAGCTCTAAGGGCCCTTTCTTTGCCTCTGTAACTTGCTCCCTGAGTCCACGCAGCCTAGCTGGCTCACTTCTTCCACAGCTCACTTCT
>NW_005283093.1:0-466 GCF_000412655.1 Myotis brandtii
CACGGTGTTCAGGTGTCAGGCACAGAGCGTGAGGTGTGCGGGTTCAGGCAGTCCGTGTTTAGGGAGTGGGCTTGGTGGGTCCCGCAGAAGAGCTCTGTGTTGGACCACTGATTGGGCCATCGTCCAGGCAGGACGGAAGGTGGTCTGGCCTGGGGCAGCAGTGGGGGGTGGAGGGGAGCCGTATGGGGGACAAGGACAGGCCTTGGTGACACGTTTATTTGGAGGGTGAGAGGAGGGAGAGAGATGGCAGAGGACCTCTCTGAGCAGCTGGGTGAATAGGAATGTCACCAACTGGATGAAGTCCCTGTGGGACATCCGGCAGTGGAGTCTGCTGGCCCCAGGCATGTCGCCTGACACTCAGGATAGTAGTGGACAAGGCCTAAGACGGAAGCAGTAAGAGTGAACAGCGGTGAGCTGGGAGGGAAGCTGACCGATTGGTGCCCATGACCTTTTTCTCTACCATGAG
>NW_005283094.1:0-466 GCF_000412655.1 Myotis brandtii
ACTAGGCAAAAACCCAGAAATGTTTCTGAAGAAGAACAAAAAGTTGAGTTCTAATAGTAAAACTAGAGGCCAGTGCACGTAGGGTCCCTAGTGGCTCCCTCTTCTTCCTCTTCAGTAGAATCCTGGTGGGGGGGGTCCCCATTCCTACATTCTTAGCTCTATTATTGGTCCAGGATGGCTATCAGTCAGATGTCTAGTGATCTGGATGACTGATGGCAGGTGGTCTGGAAGATGCACACCAAGAGGTCTGGTTACACCCAGTGCTCTGGGTAATGATGTCAGGTTAATGTATACATAAGTGCTGCAGGGACAATCAGGGGTTATCTGGAGATCTGATGTATGTCCAGGTACTGATGCAGGACTGGAAAATTCAGAAGTTTAAATTCCCAGGCTAATTAAAATGAGAAGAGAATCACTTCCTCAGCCTACTTGACTTTAGTATTTAGCAGCTTGACTATAATGAGTC
>NW_005283095.1:0-466 GCF_000412655.1 Myotis brandtii
AATTACCTTTATTGTTGAAAGTATTACAGATGTCCTCCTTTAGAATCTCTTCAAAGTTAAAGTACTTTCTGATAATTGTCTGGTCCAAGTTTAGCCGCAAATGTATTTATTTATTTTAGAAAAAGTTCAAGAGAATGGGTTTCCCAGGGCTTCTGCTTATCCACTCTCTGAAAAGGAGTGGTACAAAAAAATAGACTGCACAGGGTGGATTTAACCTGATTAAATAAGATAGCAAGCAGGATAAGTGTTGATCAGCCCAGGGCAGAGAGTCAGTACTTGGAAGAGAGTCAGAAATATCTGAGGATTCCCTCCTAGACACTGAAATCATGTCATGGACTAGCTATTTAAAAACCCTCTCTGATATCAACTGAATGATTAACTGGAAAAAGAATATGGCACCTCTTACTTCTGCTAAATAAGACAAAATCTAAGCTGCTCCCTCATTTCAGCCAGCCATTATTTATTT
>NW_005283096.1:0-466 GCF_000412655.1 Myotis brandtii
AATTACTAGTTTTAAAACTCCTTGACAATAAGCCTCAATGACCATCCAGGTGCCAACCGCTTTCTGTGACCAATGATTTTGTCTGAGATGACTGTTTTCAACCCTGTGACTCTTTGGGGGATCAAAAGATGGCCATGAGAGGGAGCACAACAAACCCTGGGGTGCACACTGGGACACCCCTGAGCTTTCTCTCCAGGTGCCATGGGCCAGCTGGTCCACAGAAACCTTTTGTGGAGACAGGTCGGGGCAGCTGGAGGTTTCCAGCAAGGTTACTGGGCAGGAACCTGGGCTGAATTGCCCGAATAGCTAACAATAACCCTGCAATCCACAGTTGGAAAAACTATCGAGCTCTTTTAAACTTTTTTCTTAGTTCAATCTCAGGAGACTCTCCTTCTTTTAAGAGAAAAAGAGAATGACTCTCTTCTCAATCAGCATGCATCACTTTTATCTGGAGCAGGACCTAGTT
>NW_005283097.1:0-466 GCF_000412655.1 Myotis brandtii
ACCAGGTTACAGAGTACTGGCTGCTGTAAGAACAAGAGAAAGCTTAGCTGAAGCTAGTAAGGCAACTAGAGCAAAGCAAGAGGTATAGTTTAAAATATGTGCACATTTTTTTCCTTGACAATGTGAAAGTCTCTGATCTCCTGTCTCTGTGACTGCAGAATGCTGGGTGTTATCATTTGGGAGGTAAAAAGGGTTATATAATCAAAATAATTTACAAGACCATGGTGTAATGGTCATGATATAGATTTGCAGCTGGGCTTGAATCAAGTAAAAGGCAAATGAGTTTTTGTAATGCTTAGCCATTCTTCAGGAATTCTGTTCTCTTCCAGTCCAACCTGCTCTTTCTGTTGAAAGGAAAGTTGTGTTGCTTTCATAGCAAATGCTTTATATAACACATGTTTCTTTAGTTTCCCTATGCAGAATTAAAGATTCTTATAATGATTTATCAGGAACTCATCCATCCATC
>NW_005283098.1:0-466 GCF_000412655.1 Myotis brandtii
CTGTTTGTTTCCCAGCCTCAATTTAGCATTTTATTTGGAGGGAGAGGCAGGAGATGGCAGGAAAGGTGGGCCGTTCTTGCTGCCGGGGGTTCTAATTTTAGTGAACATCCTTGCTCTCAGCATCTCTCCTTCCTTGCATCCTCACACCTCCATATGCTATTAAAAGGAATAAAGGCCACCCCCTTTGTTATATCCAAGGGTTTCCTACAGCCAGGGATCTTTAACATTCTTCTGATGCTCCGGGGCGAGGCGAGGCTTCAAATTAGCATAGCTACACCTGGCTTTGGATCTGGAGACAAATTGCTACTTCATTATAGAACCAGTGAGAAGCATCCAATTTCGGAGGTTGTTAAACTTGCAAGGGCAGCAGAGAACCAAATGAATGTATAATGAAGAATTACCTAACATGAGGCAAAGCATCTTAGAGGCAAAAGAGAAACACACACACACACACACACACACACAC
>NW_005283099.1:0-466 GCF_000412655.1 Myotis brandtii
CCACTGAGCCAAACCAGTTAGGGCTAGATCAGGTAATCTTGAAGTCAGAAAAAGAGTCTTGGCAATCATTCTTTCAATGCAAGAAATAGTTTTTTAAAATATCGCTGGGAGAGGGCCATCCGGGGCCGATCCTGTGCGAGTGTGGCATTAAACTCTCCATTTTGTGTGCAGACTTTCCCCTCCTCTCTCTTTTTAATCCCTTATTTAGACAGAAGTGCCTGTTCCTTAACTTCTGCATTGATCTTAGTTCTTGGAGTCCCCAAAGCAAAACTGTTTTCACTCTCACACCGCTGTCCTTCAGGTGCGTCAAATCAGCTATTACAATCCTATTCACAAATTCGTTTCTAAGCAGAATAGCCTCTGTTCCTTTGATGCTTGTTTATGTGATATAGTGAGACCTCTGAAACTCTACGGCAATGACAGCGTGCTTCTTAAAAATGAAACAGTTCAGTGAATGTGCTTTCAA
>NW_005283100.1:0-466 GCF_000412655.1 Myotis brandtii
CCTCTAGTGTCTAAATAAAAGATCATTCTTGTTTCTTGTTCTATTTCCCATTCCTGTTAAGAAGACTTGCTTTTTCTGCATATTCCCAAGGATATCCTCTTGGTATTGCTGAATGTCATCTTAGGTAATTCAAAAACTCTCATTTTAATTACCTATGTCCATTATTCATTTCCTCCACTTTCCACAGAGGAGTGAAAAAAGGTTTCTAACTATTTCTATCTTAGCTGTTCCAAAGGACACCTTGTTTAATTTAAAAAAGAAAATAGTAGTGTAAAAAATCCCACAGAAAAACACTCCCTAGGTATTTGAAGGTATGTAAGCTTTGACAATTACCTGTCTGTCATATATGTACTTCAATGTAATGAAAGTAATTTTAAAATTATTATATTGGTGTGTGTGTTTTTAATCCTCACTCAAGGATATGTTTTCCTTGATTTTGAGAGAGAGAGAGAGAGAGAGAGAGAGA
>NW_005283101.1:0-466 GCF_000412655.1 Myotis brandtii
TTAGGAAGGTTGAGAACCACTGATCTAAGTGGTCACGGAGACAACGAGGGAGGATTATTTCCATTTTACAGACGAGCAAAATGAGGCTTGGGAACTGAGAACCAGGGCTCCAGGGGCCAGGACTGTGCCCCAACTCCATTCCATAGATGAAGAAATGGAGGTTCACGCCTCAAGACTAAATAGCCAGGCAGGGGTCAAGCAAGACAGTGAACTTGGGTTTATCTAACTCAAGTCCAGAGCTCTTTCCCCTGAATAAAGGCTCAGGCCTGGCCGCACACTGGAGGCATCTGGGAGCTTTTAAGTAATTCTGGTGCCGAGTAGACATTTTTCCAAAGAAGACGTGCCAATGGCTGACAGGTACATGGAAAGAGATGCCTAGCATCACTAGTCAATAGAGAAATGCAAATCAAAACCACAGTGCATATCTCACAGTATCCAAGACACAACAAGGATTGGCAAGGATGTG
>NW_005283102.1:0-466 GCF_000412655.1 Myotis brandtii
CTGAAATCAACAAAAATATATTTTAAAAAAAAGAAAGCTACACAAATCTGTATACCACTATAGAATCAGGTTACCAGTATTTCCTAAAACTACACCTGGTAATCTCTTTTGCCTTTCCAAGTGTTGAGAAGTAATAAGTAAGATTGTATAAAAGGATAATGAAGCATTTGGGGAAAAATAACACAGTCTCATCCATTTTATTAAAAGATGCATTTCAAATATCATTTTACTTTTTATGTTTAATAATTTTCTATCAAACAAGGTAATATACTTACATTGTTTGGATGGTTGTGCTTATAATTGCAATGCTAAACTAATCTAGAAAAACATTTGTAACTCCTAGAGCCATTTGGGGAGAAATATCTTATATCTCCCCAAAATGTATGGCAGAGAAATGTAATAATATAATCAGTTGAAGACATTCAATAATAAAAATCCTCCTATATAATAAAAGCCTAATATGCAA
>NW_005283103.1:0-466 GCF_000412655.1 Myotis brandtii
AAAGGGTAAACTGTGATCTCATACAACTATAAATTGAACACATCAAACATTTTATGTGTGTCATTAATGAGGGAACCAGTAAGATGTTACAAAAAGTTCAAAGATTTCATAAAATACACATAGACCAGTAGGAATGCTGACAGGAATCTACAAATACATACAAAAATGGTCACTACTCATAAGGAATAGTCAGCTGCATTTCCATAGAACACAGGTTTTATTTTTGTAGACAGGAGTCATTTGCGTTACTGTCATTAGTCTACAATTTACAGAATGTAAGATAGCCTGAGACCATGAAAGGTGGAGATAACACAGTGTGCTACACAGAACATCTAGGAATCTTTTTTTTCCCATTTTAAAGTCTTTCACAACAGAGTCTTCTAAAAGCTATCTAATCCCTCTTTCAGCCTCTAAGCCTTCTTACCTTTGTCAGGCAAGTCAAACATCAGTCATTGTTTTAGGAATG
>NW_005283104.1:0-466 GCF_000412655.1 Myotis brandtii
CTTCACCAAAGGGAAACTAGGATGGCATGCAAATAATGTTGAGTAATAATGTGCAACGTTCAATGGGTGCAAACTGTTACAGAAAAAGCACCAGGTGTCCTGAAAAAGGCTCAGGACTGAAAAATCTCGAAATTATGAACTTCATTCTTGGCTCTGTCATACCCAGGTTGGGTGACCTTTTCAAATCATTTCGCTTCTCTGGACCTCCTCCTCCTGCTGTAAAATGCTATTTATGGCGCTATCTACCATCATGTTTCTGAGTCTACATGTTATCTCCATTGACCCTCAGGACAATCTGTGTCCAGTATAGGTCAAGAATTATAATGTCTGTTTTACTGAAAATGGAACAGTTCCCAAGAAGTTAGATCGTCTTTTACTTCTTGTAAGTGGCAGAGACAAAATTGGAATCCAGGGTATCTAAACTCCTAGTCCAGCGGTTCTCAACCTGTGGGTTGCAAACAATGAA
>NW_005283105.1:0-466 GCF_000412655.1 Myotis brandtii
AGTCTTCTATTATTAGATAGAATAACCAGCAACCCCATTCTTTATAGCTCCTAGTTTTGCAAGCTAAGGGATAATTTTGGAGGACCTGGGTCAAACTGGTCAAAACTTATAATGTGTGGTCCCAAAACAAGATCTCCAAAGTCATAAAATGTAATCCAAGTTCCTGAAGAGCATGATATAAACATTAAATGGTATTAGAAACAAGAGCTTTTAAAAATATGTTTGTAATAAGACCCAGTGTAGACTTGGCATAATGCAGTACCTTCCTCTTTATAAAAACGGCCTTTTAAAGTAAACCTCACCATAAAACGAGTGGGTCTAGATGTAATGCCTTCTTCTCTAGGCCATCAATCTGAAAACTAAGACATTGACAACGTTTGACCGAAAAAAAGTTGAGGTAAGTCACCAAAGTTGACTCAGTGTTCACAGCTGGAACACGGCAGCAGGGGCTCTTTCCCAAATGACC